>NC_045158.1:4540692-4578192 GCF_900700415.2 Clupea harengus | reverse complement strand
AAGGCTTTGTTTACATTGTAAAAGTTCACCTCCTTCTGAAAGACAAAACTGAAGCCAAGTTGTTGTATTGGAAGTCTAATTCTCATCTGTTTTTGTCTGTGTGCGCTTATGTGTGTGTGTATGTATGTGTGTGTGTGTGTGTGTGTGTGTGTGTGTGTGTGGGTGTGTGTGTGTGTGTGTATGTGGGAAGGGGGGAGTGGAAATGGGGTGATTGTCAAATCGATAAAGTGATATTGTCATACCAGCCGGATGGCCGTCTGGTGTTTGCCTAAAAGGGGATGGAGGGAGGGAGATAGAAAAAAAAAGCCTGGTCCAGGCGACTGAATAATTTTTTCTTGCCAAAAAGTGTTCCTCGCATTCCCACCTCCAGAATTACGGCAACATGTTTTATTTTCAGCAGTGCTGTTCACAGTGAGTCACAGCACCGGGCCACGTGCTGCTCCAAACAGCCCTTCTCTCAGTCTGGACATGGAGAGAGAGAGAGAGAGAGAGAGAGAGAGAGAGAGAGAGAGAGAGGGGGAGAGAGAGGGAGAGAGAGAGAGAGAGGCCCTAAAACTTACTTTTCTCTCCTGCCGCCACAGTTCACCTGAAACCTGTGCAGGCCCACAGGTTGCTGTATTTGTTAAAAGTCATGGTTGAATATACCATATGCAAGAATGACGTGGACAATGGTAGAGAACTGATACAAATAAATAAAAAATGAATGGGTTTTCAGTTATCTGTAAATAATAGTTAAAAATGCATCGTGTAGTATATGTTTACAAATCGTTATGCATTTTGTGTTGTTTGTTTTCTGCTTTAGGGAACTGGGAGCCACAAGCATTTATTGCCAGATTCAGGCTGGGATGTCCAGTGCAGTTCCTCACCCAAAACTACAAGGACTGAGGAATGCTTCCTGTCTGCCTTCACCAGTAGTCCACAAAACATAGAAAGATGGCACAGCTCCACTCATTCATGGGTACTTAGGTTTCAGCTGTTAAGTGTAATTGGCTGAAGACTATAGGATCTGATTGAATGTCTAGCCTTAAAAAAGAACCAGCCCCTCCCACCCCCACCCCACCCCACCCCAGACACTGGCAGCATTGCCACAGTCCTGGACTTGCTTCCATGTTTCCCTATGTGTAGCTTGTGTTCTAAAGTTGGAACATTGTCTGGGGAATAGACGATATGTTTTGTGCTGCCAGTAACTGCTACTGATTATGCAGTGCAAGGCTTTTAGTAAGTGCATCATAAAAGCAGCTCTTCAGCAATGGCTGTTTGGTCAGAACAGTCTGCTCAGATAATCAGTCATTTCATTTAAATCCGTGTCTGATCTGACTCAGATGCCAGTATGTGTGCAAACAAGCGCCGCTGATTGACTTTAGTGGGATCTTCAGTCTAATTTGTAAGGAAAAGAGAATCTTTTCAAACCTGTATAGCTTGTATTCGTATACGCTTACATAACAAGAGCATAAAATGTCTCTTTTTTTTCTGTTGCGGAACTTTGAAACCAGCAAAAATAGGCACGCCAAAACCACAGAGTATATTTATGTTCAAGTCTGCACCAGAGCTATATTTTTAACCCATTCATTTGCATGCCTGATGCAAGTTCCTTCTAGTGACAGACAAGGTACATGCCCAGCATGCTTGAGTTCATTCTGCTTAATAAAAACTTGTAAGTGGAAATATTGTCTTGTTGCATTTCACTTGTTCTCATTTGTAGCAGTGCTGCTCTCAATGTTCAACAAATCCTAGCATCTAGCCCACATTGTTGTGTAAACAAATAAAATGTGAAAATCCCCATCTTTGGACCGCATGACCCAATTTGTCGTGTGAGCCTCGGGTAAGGTGCAAGAAGCTAAGGAAAGATAGGCTTCTGAGGCCGCTGGGGATTTCAAGCCATTTTCCAGACACCCAAAACACCAGTGAGGAAAGTGAGTTTACTATCACGCGTCTGAGTGTGGAAATAGCTGTGTCTAAATCAGGGGAGGAAGTACGTCAGGGCCAAGACAGGAAGTGAGGGGTGAAACCGACACCACAACACAGCCGGAAGCCACAGTGGAACTTGAACCATACTTTTTCAAGGCCAGAAGAAGTAGTGACAGGAGTGGGCAGAGGGCTTTTGTGTGTGTGTGTGTGTGTGTGTGTGTGTGTGTGTGTGTGTGTGTGTGTGTGTGTGTGTGTGTGTGTGTGTGTGTGTGTGTGTGTGTGTGTGTGTGTGTGTGTGTGTGTGTGTGTGTGTGTGTGTGTGTGTGTTGCATTCCTGTTTGTGATTGTTTTTAAATGCACAGCCCACATCTCATTTTGACTCAGAATTTAAAAAGTATTCACTGAATCCTCATTTCTGCCCGCACTGGATGACACCAAATGAACAAAGTGAGTTTGTTGAGGCAGCTGAACCTGCTTTGAACTCGTCAGAATAGTCTGGAAACTGAAAAAGAAGAAAAAATGCCTGGAGAGCTAAACTCCTGCGCCTGACCCACTGAGTGTCCACTGAGATACCGAGGACCTCTGACTTCACCCGGGCCGGCACAGGGTCGGTCCCACAGACCCCGCCTGAGAGGGATATCGGTTTCCAACCAGCAGTTCCCCTTGGAGAGGCGCTAGGTATCAATACTCCAGATGTCTGAAAAAAAGAACGGATTTACGAGAGGGACTTTGATGTGCTGATGATCAATGTCGGCTGGTGGTTTCATTGACCCCGCTGTGGTGCCTCATCGTTGTGGTAGAATGGAGAAGGTAGTCAGGGTCTTTGTTCCTTTGGTGGTTAAGCCTGCATTGGTAGCCTTCCCCGTGCCCCCTGTATGAACTCTGAGAAGCCATTGATCACTTGTTGTGCTTATGCTTTTGTTTTGTCTCACAGACTAAAGCAGTCTAAGCACTCACACACCAGTCTTCACAAACAAAATGCACAGGACTTCTGCATGAAGTTACTTTGTGAGCAAAGCTTCCCCTTTCCCTCATTCGTTGGAATGGTCTTGAAAGTACCTCAGACATCTCAATGGGAGTAGGTAGGAGTCATTGGCAGTTATACAAAAACAAATCATAAACTGTATTTACACAGGCAAATATTTGAATATTTTAGATATGAATGACACAATCACTTTGTTCATCTGACACCTAATGTGATGCCTAAATAAGCCCTCAAAACAAGCTGCCACGAATACAAATATGGAAATAAGGAACATCTTATGGGCGTCACATTTGATTTTACCTCACCTGGCATTCCAAGTAGGCCTTATTTAGCCTTGCAGCCTAACATTATTTTAGGTAATCAACGTATTGTTTCAAGTTAGCAATAATAACAGACAGCTGATGTTATTTATGTCTTCTTAAGAGACAACTCATAGCTGCCTGTAGTATGTGACAATTGTATGATGGAATGCAGATAACACATATTCTTCTCCTCCACCATTGCCACGTTTAAATGGATTGAGCACTACAGTATGCAAATGCATCTCTACATATGCATTGTGTTTTATAAGGGGAAGGTTTTATACAATTAAAAAACACCTTAGCCCTCATAGTAATACATTTATGACAGCTTTAGCTCATTGGGAGAATGTAACCATATTTCATTTTCAAAACAGAAGCGCTCAACGCCTCCCCTGATACACACAAAAGCATTTAATAAATGCCTAATTTATTCAAACTATCATAATTAAAGAGAATCAGTATAATCTATGCAATTGCCTAACCGCAGTAAGGTGGAGAAAAAAATATGCATAAA
Organism: Clupea harengus; assembly: GCF_900700415.2. Lineage (NCBI taxonomy): Eukaryota > Metazoa > Chordata > Actinopteri > Clupeiformes > Clupeidae > Clupea > Clupea harengus. The sequence continues at coordinate 4,574,483 of NC_045158.1, read as the reverse complement.
CATTTACCACCATGTTTTAGCTCTGCTCATATTTTTGGCAGGTTGAAGTTCGGGCGTGGGATGAGGTCTTGAGGATTTACCATCCTCCTCAACATTTCAGGTTTTCCTGTAATGGAACATAGTGAGTCCTGGCCATATGCAGAGGTATATTCATCGGAGGAACCTTTTCTACATCTTTCCACTTCAGGCAGAAGCAGACAGGAGGATCGTCCCTGAGCTTGCAACAGGAGTGCGGGGGGGTTGTGATTGCCCCTGCCCTGTCTGTCCAAGGTGCCAAAAGTGTCCATGTGATTATCACCCACACTCACACATGCCATTACCACTTCCAATTCTCACAAATTCATAAGCGCAAATGTATTCTTTGGTGTATGCATAAAGTATTTTACACATGCCACTCATCTCAAACATAAGCTCCCTTCCCCTTACCAAAAAATCAGTGTCCCCTCATCTGTATACCCACACTACTGGCCTGGGTCTACATATAAGCCTGATCCTCTGTGTTGTTTTTTCCAGTGCTGCTATCTGCTATCTGTTGAGTTGTCAGATGTTGACCTACATCCCACTGGAACATTGTTTATCTACAGGCACAGAAGAATGGTATATTCCTCCTCGTGTACCCTGCTTCACATACATATGCTGCTTCATGATTTACTCCTCTTGAACTTAATTGTTAGTGCTTGCTCAAACCATGACCTTGGTACACTTTTCCTCCTCTTGCTTTCACTTCCAGCTGGTTCAGCTACTGAAACACTTCCAATATTGTTAGTCCCGAGGCACTCGAATTCTCGAACTGCCCCGTCTGCAAATCATTTTCAATGATGAAGCATTCAACAGATGAGACAGATTTATTCATAAAATGAAATAACACATTTAACTTAAAGAGGTACGCCTGTGCTGGTAATAGAATTGGTAGTTTTGATTACAGACTTTTTGGCATATCTCAAAGCCACAAGCCCCAGACCTTTTGTCAAGAATTTCAGTAATAATGCCTTGATCTGCCCTAAGCCCTGTTTGCATACAAACAGTGTTTTGAAAAATTATGCGAACAAGAATGGGAAACAAGCAATGATTCCATACCCTAATTTCAAAGCTCAACTTAAGGCAGTGATAATGTAATTACCACAGTAAAACTCATCATATAATAACCCTTCCGGTAGAGGAATAACTGGTGCACATTGCTCTGGGTTGAAATAACAACGAGGAAAGGCAATTTGAATGGCTCCGCTACTGCCTCTGGAAAAAACACAACTTATTTGACTATATACCCCAGAGTGATTTTTCCATGCTGTAGTGAAATGTTGCAGATAGGCATCGCGCCCAGGCCCAAGCCTCGCTGGAATCCCTACATGCAAATTAGACAAGGAGAGCCTATGTGATGTAACAGAGATTTCCAGTGCCACTAACAGTCCTCACTGATCCGAGGACAGTGGCCTCCTCTGTTGTGCCCCAGTTAATGTTAGAAAGTCGAGGAAATGCAAATGTGACCGTGCATTTAGCTGGTAGTATGTCCCTGGTGTTGGGTAATGTTTCCACTCGCTGTGCTCTGCCGAGGCTTCCCTGTTGGAAAGTGCTGTGGCAGCAATTAAGCTCCTCTCTGAGTTCCGGTTCGGAGGGATTCCCCATGTTCGTTTGCATCCCTAAAAGAACAGTCGCGGGGAGATTAGTCAAGCACAGAGAGGGGAATAGCTCACTGCTAGCACAGCATCATTAACATGTGTGTGTGAGGGCAGATGTGTGAGCTCAGGGGTCCCAATAAGAAAAAAATATCAGGGGTTACGGTGTGCCTAGCTGGGGGTTGGGTCAGTGTTCATAATTTACTTTTGGGGTATGGTGGTTGTGCCTTACCTGTACCTTGACGTTACACACAACTCTCTACAGCAATTCATTTCGGTTAGGTCCATCACAAATGGATGAAAGCCAAATTGGATCAGCGTATCAGTGACCTATGAGACCCAGTTGAGCCCCCTCCCCTCTCTCCCATAACAATTTCAATAAAGGAAGTGCCAGACCTGAATATATATATATTACAGTGGATGCAACACTTTTGTTATGTTATGGTGTTTCTGTCAGTAGGTGAAGTGCCTCTTTGTGCACTGTAAGGTCATTTTAACTTGCAGAAACAAAGAAGAAGAAAAAACACCTCACACTACAAGCCTGTCACTGACTAGGTGTTACTTTCACAACAGATACGTTTTCTTAAATAGCCCAAGTTCAATGCAATCAGAGGTAGTAAGCCGGTCAAGTCCGGTCAAGTGTTCCCTAGGTGGGCTTACCCTTGTTGTTTATTTGTCACTTCAGCAGATGTATTGTGTGCACCATACATGGACGAGTAAGCCGGCCACATGCAGCATACGTCATGGAGGAAAATGACAACCTTTGGTTCCTCTTTTTATTTTCTTCTAAAACGGTCACATTCAAATCACCATGTATCCATTTTCATTTTCACTACCAACGTGTCACTCAAATGCTGATTGCATTTTCCACCGGTGTGCCTCTTATTGCTTCACTGGTGTACCTTCATCCTCATATTACGACTCGAGTAAGAGATACACGGGCATCAAAACTGAATGTCCTGCCAAGGGACAATGGATTCTGTCGTGTCCTGCCAAGGGACAACGGATGAAAACTAGCTAACCTAGCCAATTCCGGTGCATTCACATTTTTTTGGAAATGTTTATCAATGTACACTGTCCCTTTTCAAATAAACGCATAAATAAATAAATAAAAATGTGTTAATTGCCAAGTTTTCTGTTTTGTGAACGTTGAGCACAAAACAGAAACTGGAGCTTAAAAATGATTAGTCTAATGTTTATCATTAGTGTTTATGATTTATAATTGTTGACATTGCTCAAGGCCCAATTAAACAAGATTCGATGTATACACGGTTGTTAACAAATATAGATACTACAGTGTAATGCAAAAAACATATATTAAATTGTTACTAAACCAGGATTGGACTGGGACATCCCGTTCATCCAGCTCAATGCCAGGCCAAGGCAAGATCTTCTCAAATATCCACACCAAACTCTGAGCTGTCTTACCTACACACAGTTTAGCTCACCACAGAGATGAGCCACTAGAGTCTCCCCTGGAGTGTGTGTGTGTGTGTGTTTTCTGAAGCCCCCTAACCACACAGCATGAATCAGTCGCTCACCCACACACTCTATTTTCAGTTCATTAAGGAGAATCTCACTACTAATACTATTACACTCAACATGTGTTAGTCTCCAAGCCAGCCAGTCTGCGCAGTATCTCCCAGGACTGGGTGATGCAGTAATTCCACACTCAAGCAGTGGACCTGTAGTAGTGGGCAGATTGTTGATAAGGGTTGATGAAATATTATCTCTGCTCTGTAAACAAAAATATTGAAAGAACAAAAAGTAAGGTTGTTAACATGCATACAACTGATTTGATATCACTCCACTATTCTTAGCGGAATGAAGGGGTTTTCAGGAGAAAACCAGTGCATCAGTATGCAGTGTGTCATGACATGAAGGAGGTTTTCAAGGGAATGTCTTTTCTCATTTTTGTACATCATCTGCATTGCATGACATTTTTGTGTAGCATATTGTGTAGTCCAGTACATAGGTTGTCAAGATACTGTATGTCAAGTAAGAGGTGGAATCTAACCTCTCAGTGTATTGCATCAACTTCCTCTTACCTCCTCAACAGGCTTGCTCATACGGCAATGAACTCAAAAGAGGTTTTAGGCAGGTAGGGTCCTGCTGAGAGATCGGGAGTCAGATTTGTGAAATACACTTTACAATGTGATGTACAGTATAATACAACCCCTTGGAGCTCTCAAGCCCCTGGTTGCATGATTCATTTAAAATGGGTTTGCTGGTCAAGACCCTTCTCCTGAACTACAGCACAGCAAGAAGAAAAAACTACAGCTCTTTCAACAACAACCACAAAGGCACTCAAATTGGTGGGATGGAATAATGTCATAGTTAATCTATGTCAATACAAGAGCATCTGAGCCTAAACCAGTGACCCAACTGTTTTCATGGGAATAATTTAAGATGTAGGAAATTAATAGAATAACAATGGTGTCTGGTCTTTATGAATACAATTCTCGCTGGGTTTGTGTGTGCAAAGTCATGCTTGTTTTAATGCACCACACAGGCTATTCTAAACAGAAAAAGGTTTGTTGCAAGCAAACTTAGTGACAATGTACAAGGGACGTCCTTATTATTTTAGAAGAAAAAAGATAAGATTTTTTTCTCTCTGGTTTCTAAATTGGTGAAATGGGACCCATGACGTTTGCCCTCTGTGGTTCCTTTAATGGCTGTGGGTTCCGATCGCTTTTCCACTTTGCCGTTTGCTTTCACCGGAACTCTTAACCAAATACAGACAGTAAGGGGCGGGCCCGGATAAACGCCTTATTTGGAGTTTCCAGTTCAGCGGCGAACTTAGCACTGAGAGCCAAAGCCAAGCCTGCGGATTTACAAGGCGCTTGCAATATTTACAAGCGATTAACTCTGACAGTTGCCGTCTTTGTAAGCCAGTGAAACGGTTTTCTACCTTTGACTTTGTATCTTCATCTCACGAAAATTTTATTTAATTTGCTTATGCATGCAAATATGTATTTATTTCATATTTCAGGCCATCAACCAAATAATTTTCTCAAACTTTCACTGGATTAGGCTACGTTCTTTTGACAGATGAAATTGGCCTACCTCTGTAAACGTCATGGGTGCACACTGCTATTGTGTTCATTTTAAGTTTCAAGGACATCAAATGGACTGTGCCTGGTGGACAGCACCAGTAATATAAACTGCTGTAACCCTGACTAACAATAATAAAAAAAACAATGATAGTGAGCCCTTGACATTTATTATGGCTGTCACAGTTCTCAAACTAGTGATTACCTTACTGAGTGGGAAGAGGTAGTCTGGCACGCTCTCTATAGGTTACAGGACAATTGTTTGTCTGTTTGCTTGGTCCTCGTTGGGTGTTTTGAGCAAATTGACGAGTTGTTATGTTGCGTTCTGTACTCGGATTCTTTCTTCCAAAGGTTAGCCTATCTGTGTGTTCACTTCCATTAGGCCACTGCATTGCATCCTTACTGAGTGTTCAGGATAACCCCCTCTCACAACATGTGCAATCAATAACTTACAAATAATAAACGGCACAGTTCATTTGTGTGAGTTTTAGGGCCAGTGCAGTTGTACTAAGATATAACCGAAAGGTGAAGTTAAATGAGAATATGATTTGGATACGAGGAGGCTAGCTGTATCGACAAGACATCGTTTTAACAGACTTTGATATTTTGGGGTCGACAGTTTTGTAGACAATCACTGCTGCATTGAATGCACCCTCATCAAATTGCACCTGCACATGGAAAGTGACACAAAAGGCTTATTGAACTTAAGTTTCACGCGCATCAATACACATAAGATGCCCAACTCACACTAAACAGAGGCGATGAAGAAAACGTCCGCGGCAGGTGAACAGCATATTTGAGAGACATCATACCCTCAATAGCCTACATACAAATCAGCCTCACAAATTGTGTACCCTACAAACAAAAAAACAGAGCTCGGTACGTCCGCAGCACAGGACTGCTCGGTTTTCACAACCACTCTTCCTGCTCCGGACTCTATGTTCCACTATGAGGTGCTTCCATTGGTGACGTGTGGCTCACGATCTAGCTTTGTGTATCCATAAATGGTCATCTACGTCACAGATTTGTTCCGTCCCCCTATTTAATACAAGTGAGCGTTGGAGTTCCCTGTCTAAGCAATACCCTCAGCAGTCAGCGCTCCACTTGTGCAATCACCATCGTTTCATTGATCCAGAGACTCTAAATATCCCCACCAAACTAGAAAAACTCTTATTTAATGTATATTATCCACGACTGAACTTACATGTCTCAGTTTCAACGAAGAGGTTTCAAGTGCTGATTTGGGTCCGGGAGTTGGATACAGCATTACCAGGGATTTGTTCTCGCACTACCATCGTCATTGATCACCATCCATCGCGCTGTCAGAGAGAAGACTGCGGGTGTATCTCAACGGATACCTTCACGCTGTCATTAATGACAAACTGAGTAACTGCTATGACAGGTAAACTAGCGGAGAAGCTCCCTCTTACCATGAGCAGTTTAATCAATACAATTCCTGACAGTCTTTACCCAGAAGAGGACATTCCGACTTCTATGAACATTTTCACCAACACGGATTCTATTTCCCACTACTCGCAGATGAACACAGGTACAGACAAAACTTTACTTGTATCTTAGAGCTATGGTTTTGTTTATCTTGGGTGTAGGCTGTTAACGTAGTTCTCACTACGCTCAAACGGCAACAGTTGTCTCCAAGCCGAGTGCGCTTCTCAGGCACCTGTTTAGCGCACCACTCCGCTCTGTAGAGGCGCTCCTACGGAACGTAGCTCTTTAGCAAAGAGAGCACAATGGCATTACTTAGGATGCATAGAAATTATATTATTAATTCATGTTGTCAAGTCTGTCCTATTGTATGATACGAAATACACAATTACTATTTAATGCTGCTGGTGGTTTTCAAACTGCTACTACTGCTGACAGACAGGGAATCACAACATGGATAGGTTACTGTCAAATTCTGAGGGAAACCATTTCAACGATAAAATAGTACAACAGAGATGGAGCCCAGATTCGAAAACGTGTCGTGCACGCCTGTTGAAACGTAGCCTGGTTTACACGTTTGAAGTTTAGAGAAGTCAATTGAGAGCTGATGACTTTCAGGATTTAGTGTTCGCAGCAATGGTGTGGTAAATAACTGAACTTGTTGCGACGGGAAAAAAGTAAAATGTAGACATTGGCAACTGTATCTGCATGGCAGAGGAGAGCCTTTTGTTTACCACTGGTTTATGTCGAGGATGTTTCACGGATTAAACATTAGTAACAGTCCCTTATTTTGATATGGACAAGATCATGAGCCTTACGGGCTATCTGTGAGATTTAGAGGTTTGTAAGTTTACTGATCAGTCTTCACCTATGACCTATGGTGTCAGTCCACCCGCTGCATTTTTAAACTTCACTGAAAGGATTTGAGGCATCTGCATTTATGGTCACAATCTGATTAAATGGACCATATTTCACCGGCACTCAGAAACACACACACACACACACACACATCAGTAAGCCCGTTTCTAAGGATCAGCAGTCTGACCAGGGGGATTTTGTCATACATAAGTAAATAAACTTTTTCCTGGGAAGTATCAATAAATAGGTTACGTTTCCCGTCGCAATGAATGGCTTCAACCCCACTGATAATATCATGAATAGCTTACGCTTAATATCAAATCGCTGGTAGCCTAAGTTGTGTTTGTTCCATATCAAAGGTTGATATTAGTTTACTGATGATAAAATACGTCATCGATTATATCTGTCGTTTTTATAAAAAAAATAGTAAAACTGTCTTTTAAATATATAAGCAATATTAGAGGTGCATTTTGAGCAAGACAACTAAATATAGGCTATAGCCTACTTCATGCAGCAAGAAAATAGTGTAAATCTCGCATTGCTGAGGATATTTCATTGTACTTTAGCAAATTAAAAACAAATAAAAGGCTATAATGTAGTCTAAACACATGGTTTAACTACCTCACATTTTCTTAGGTCAAATAATAATCACGATAAAATAAAAATCTAATAACGGTTTTAAATGATTGATTTTTGGTGGCAGAAAATGGCTACGCGTTATAGCCTAAGAGGCGGCCTGTGATGTACACATTCACATCTATTTAACTGATAAATCATGTGTTAACTCACTACAAACATTTCAGTCAAAATTATTAGGTGACTAGCTTCAGTCTATGATAAACACACACAGGAAGTCTAAAATACGATCCAACGTCTTTTATAGGCAACTGCCACTTTCGTGTCTGATTGAATTTGTCTATTAAAATGCGATAGGCCTACGTCATCGATCTGTTTCGTTGTATAAGACACAGAGTCATTTTTCCATTAACTGATTTTAATTTATAAATTATTATCTGAAAAACACACACAATTGATAAATAGCTACAGCACTGCCGAAGCCCCGTCATTTACTGATTTACTGGTTAGCATTATTTGCTCTGACTTCATTGAGCTTGCAGTTGCATTCGTGTTTAATATAAATATTTGTATTTTAAAATATGAAAGCGATTGATCTACCAAGATATACAATATGGCTCATAGTTCATATAAAGCCTCTTTTCAGTTTCCTTCGTGCCTGTTCAGATGATATTTGGAAGAGCACCCAAGACAAACTTTTACAATTGTCTTTTTTTTATTGGCTCTACAGGAATAGCCTTCATATACCTCCATCTAAATATGTATTTCCTAAAACTTCCTACTGCCTTAATTTGAACAACAGTTTCATGCTTTAAGGGCAATCAAAATGTGGTTCTTAAAATGAAGCCTGTTTTTTCCAAAGTCGAATTCTTAACAATAAGGGATGACAGACAACATACCATTTCACATACACCATGCTTCTTCTGTTGAATGGGTGCAAACACTGCCTGCAATTTTGGTTTTGTTTGTTTCACTGTGCAGCCCACCAGAAGTAAAGCCCTGGTGAAAAGAGAACGCTCTCGGTATTCATTACACAGGGAGGTTAGAAGTTTGTGCAACGTTAGAAGCTCAGCAGCTTTATGACAGATATACATTTGATTCTCACACAAATATGTTTCCCCCTGAACTGACTTCAGACCATCATGCATGGTACAGTGGCTGTTACATGAGGCTACAAAACTAAGTGCCATCAGAGTCACGTCTTCTCTCAGTATGTAAGCAGAGAAAGTGACACACCACAGAAAGAGACACGAGGAAAGACATTAGCATAGAGTCCTTAATGCACTGATTTTCTGTGGTAATGAGTCAGCGAGTGATAACAGCCATGTTGACCTGATGCCCCACTGCAAATAAATTCAGGACTGCCACTGCTCTGTGATATGCTCCTGTGGTGCAGCCTGTGGTCTCATAATCCGAGGTTGCATTTGAAACTTGATTTACTGGACCTTGTGGGAAAGCAGAGAATGAGGAGAATAAGAGAGAGACAGAGGGTGTGTGAGAGAAAGACAGAGAGTGTGAGCGAGAGAGAGAGAGACAGAGAGAGAGAGAGAGAGAGAGAGCGTGTAAGAGAGCGAGACAGACGGAGAGAGAGCGAAAGAGAGAGAGAGGAGGGGAGACTATACTCAGTTTGCTCCCTGATTCAGTCGGCAAGTTTAGTTGTGTCAAAGTCAGATATGCTTCTTTTAAATTCCACTCATTGATTGGACTTTGTGTGAATTTTGGGATTTGTTTTCTGGATGGACAGTGAGCTGAAGTCGGGCAAAAAGTTGAGTTTGAGATGAACCAAGGATTCCACTTCAAACCAAGCAAGTGTTGTTCATGAGTCACAGTAAACATTTACTCTGTGAATGATGTCAGCTGTATGACTTTACTTGAGGATGTTACATTTTTAACAAAACAATGTGAGAGTCCAAACCATGCTTGTTTGTTGATGGCATTCCTTCTGAATTTCTCTTCTGTTTTGTGCAGATAATATAATGGATTTGGGAATGGGGAGCGAGAAAGGATCGTCCGAGATTCAGTATGGGTCCAGTTTCCAGTCCAACCGCAGTGGCCAGACTGTCACCTACTTAGGGAAGTTCGCATTCGACGCCCCCCCATCGGGAGGGATCGGAGGGTCTGGGTGGTGCTCAGACAATAACATCATCAGCCTGGTGAGCGCTGGGATCCTGGGTGTGTCTCCATCTCCCGGCAATATCACCACACAGACCTCCTCATCAGGAGGCAGCATGGGTGGGCAGTCCTCAGAGATGGAGCAGGTATACGGTCCCCCACTGCCTGCATACTCTACCTGCAGCGAGATGTACCAGGACCAGGTGTCCTTCCACCACAGCCCGGCGACCAGCACCCCCCTGGCATACCCGGGCAATGACTATCACTCCACTTCCAAAGCCCCAATCGACGGCAGTCTGTTCTCCATGATCCCAGACTATAACCTTTTCCACCATCAGGGGGAGGTTGGCGTGATGGAACACAAACCCTTCCAGACCATGGACCCCATCAGGGTGAACCCGCCGCCCATCACGCCCCTGGAGACGATCCGGGCCTTCAAGGACAAGCAGCAGATTCACCCGGGCTTCATTGGCGGGCAGCAGCACGCGCCGCAACACCACCAACCCCCCCAGACTTTAACCCTCAAGCCCATCCGGCCGCGGAAGTACCCAAACCGTCCGAGCAAGACGCCCGTGCACGAGCGCCCGCACGCCTGCCCGGCGGAGAACTGTGACCGCCGCTTCTCCCGCTCAGACGAACTGACGCGCCACCTGCGCATCCACACGGGGCACAAGCCCTTCCAGTGTCGCATCTGCATGCGCTCCTTCAGCCGCAGCGACCACCTGACCACGCACATCCGCACGCACACAGGCGAGAAGCCCTTCTCCTGCGAGTTCTGCGGACGCAAGTTCGCCCGCAGCGACGAACGCAAGCGGCACGCCAAGGTGCACCTCAAACAGAAGGACAAGAAGCCCTCCGACAAAGGCAGCGGCGCAGGCGCGTCAACCAGCCACAGCTCTCCACCCAGCTCCTGTGGCAGTGGCGGGACAAGCAGTGGCAGCATCATGACTGTCACTACCTGTGCATAGGGCTGGAGGATGTCTCAGCATCTCACACAAATAGACTGGCAATTTACTACTGGGGCTTCTCTGTTTCCTTTGAAAAAAAAAACAAAGACAAGAAGAAAAGACTTTGAAAGACTTTTTCTCTATTCCTTCGCCATACTCCTTGTCCATTTTTTTTCTTTACAGATAATATTCTTGCCTTCATTTTAAGGTGATTTTAAGAGGATCTGCTCTTCCTTTTGAGCTCATGGGGTTGGGTACTGGAGGCATTTCAAGAGAGCACTAACAGATTTGTGGATATCAGTCCCAGCGTGAATGAGTAAACTGCGCTCTGCCTTTTGTACTTTGAAATGTATCTGCCTGCAGTCTTCAACAGAGTAGTGTACAAGAAAATATCATTTCAGTCAGGGCTGTAAGTGGCCATCAAGTAGTAATGGTAGAGACATTGTGAAATGTATCAGATGTATTTTTTTATGGGACTGTCTATTTAAAAGTGCAATCGTTTTTGTTTGCTTCTTTTGTTGACTGTAAGCAGCACTTTGGTTGTTGTCTATTGTTTAAGTAATGTTTATTTTTATTATCATTCCATCTGGGTTTTTTTTCTCCTATGGAGTGTGCCAAATGTCCTGAAATTCTACAGCCAACTTAGTTATAATAGGCCCTTGAGATTAAGTCCTAATTCCAGAGGTTTGGGCTACTGTTATTTTCTGGATGTTTATTCAAAATATTCCAGTAGAAAGAAAGCTTTGGTGTTCAGAGATGGTACTTAAACAGTTATGCCAGAGTGGTCATACCCATTGGCTTTGGGCTGGCACCAGGCAGTCCCATTACTTTTTGATGGAACAGAAAAATAGACTCAATGTAGTGTATTTAGTGATTCATGGCATGTGCCAACCGAAATACAAATGATCAGCAAAGTGACCATGCAGGTCTGAATTGGTTCTCATGCCCTCAAGTTTAAAGAATCATTACTACATTACTTCTGAACCATATACGAGATACAGCCTTTGACAAAAAAAAGTGCAATATCAATGAAAACAGGCCTTAAGCATTTACCATCTGAGCCAATAGGAGTTCTAGTTCTAGAAGTAATGTCAATGAAACATTCCCATGGCACTCTGGCATCCCCCTAAAATCTCCAATATTCTAAAGGCCTTTCTCATTTTTGCTTCTTTTTGCCTGCATGTATCTAGTATTAGTAATACTGCATGCACTGATGTTAAGGGGCTGCAATAGCAACAGTACATCAACAAGGACATACTGTAGTGTCCAGAGTTGAACACCGGGCACAGACATAAATAATGCCATATGAGATATCTTTTGAGTGAATTATGTGTTGAGTTGTATTTTTTTGTTGCCATTGTGGCTATTTTCCTGAAAATTGGTGTACGTAACTTTTTACAACTTCCAAGAGTTCCTTACTGGATACAAATATGCACACTGTATCCCCAGTGCACATACAATAAACATAGAGCTGATTTCAAAATGAAATACTGTTAAGAAATAGATGTAAACATCTTTCTGTATAGGACTTCCTGCTGCAAGGACTTTGCAGTCCAGTAGTATTGGATTTAAGAGCCATGGCATTTGCTTTTCCATTTTGATGTATTTTTGTCAGCTAAGGCCTGATAAGTACCCCAGTGCCATCCCAGATCATTTAGCTCAATCCGGTTCTGATGTAGGACCCAGCTCCAACTTAATGTATTTGATAACGCCACGGTTACTACAAATTCTGAAAACATTTAGAGCTACCCTGGAAATAAAAAATGTGGGACAGAATTTTTGTACAGTTAAATATACACAATATTACACATTTTTTACTTGGAATGTAAAAGACAGCGTGCTCCAGTATTACATTGTGTTTGTGTGCTTGTGTGCATATGAATACAGTTGTATTCCTACACACACATTCTTACATTGACTGAATGTTTAAGGAGAGGGTATCAATTTCTTATTGGAGAAAAGTTGTCATGTACATAGTTTGTATTGTTACTTGTGAGTTTGTTTGCTGGAGAGTGGAGCATTGGGGCAGTTTAAAACTTTAAACATCCTCCATTTTCAAAATAGGTAATATAATTTGGTATGTGCTAAACTTTTTCAAAATGACTTGGAAACACACCAAATGATGTGCTAATATTAAATAAAGGGAAAAGTAATTTAAGAAATGTCTTGTGTATCTTGCTTAAAAGAGTCATTACATGTCGCAAGTACAACCAACCTAGGTTTTGAACATTATGTTGGCATGGCATGGCACTTATTTAAGCATTGCCCGGAAAAACTACCACCCCAGCCTATTCAATGACATCCAACCCATCCAAAACATTAATGAAATTAAGCCAAAGTTCAGCCCATTTCAAGGTGTCACACTTTAAGTTGTACCTCATACAGGATAAAAACGATAGGCCTGCCAAAGTTGAAAACTGAGTAACTCCCACCGACTTAAACTTTGAAATGCAACCAATAGTTTCAATGACTACAAAGTCTAGCTGCCCTCAATGCTCCAGTCTGGCTTATTACAGTTTATCGCATTATGACTTGTCTGGGTGGGTGAGCTGACATCCCACCACGATATCCATGGGAGTAAGAGACGGCAACAACACATTGTTCCGTCATTTTGTCAAGTCTTAGAATCATTGGCTGCCTCCGACTTCAATCTTACAACAAAAAAAAACGTTAGATTTCTTGTAATTCTCTGGCGGTAGCCAGACGTTACAGAAAACGTGCTGAAAATAATCGACTGATCATTGTCCTGCAAGAACCTGTTTCCACTTTCTGGAAGTTTTCCACCTCAGTTCCAATTAGCCCAATGGCTCATTCGGATCTTATGTCAGTCGAATACATGATTAAATTCCTTTGCACTGTCAGAATGTTTTTAACCGCGTGAAATTCAAACTTGCCACGTACAGGCCTGTTGTGAAGTCGTAGCACGTTATGTTGAAATGGTAGTTAATGATTACCTATATAAAGCCATTCTAAATAAATAATAATGGCAGGTAGTCTAATGGGAGCAAAAACACGGTTTAGGCTAAATAATTGAAATGTGTCGAATATAACTATTTGTCAGAGGTTTAGCCGATCCAGAATGTTTGGTATTATGGAGTGGCTGGTGCATTTTTCTGGAAAAGAAAGATGAAATTATTCCCCACACATATGATATTGGAATTTGCCTGAAGCCAAACAGAGATGTTAAATCTTGGCAGCTGTGATTCTGTATGCAGAGGAATGGTCTTTAATGTCAAAACTGTGTATATTAGCAAGCATATCTCTATAATCATTTCACTCTAATTAAAGGAATGCCAGGCAAAAGGAACGACTTGCTCAGTTCTCAGGTGAAAAGGGCAAATACAATCTATATCAGTAAACATCAAATGCCTCCATGGATTTAGTTTGAGCTATAATAGTTCTTGGTTAGAGGGTGTCATTTTAGCGTATTCGGGTTTGTAGTGATGTCTTCATTTCTGAAGCAGCATATGTGGTATGGGAAATAGCAACAGCAACAGATATGAACAAAAACAGCTTCTGGCTTAATTTTGCTTATTTATTTATTTATTTTGCTCTCTGGTTCTGCCAGGAAGGATCAGAAAGAAAGGCCAACTGTAAAAATAGCCAAGGCAGCGCTCACAGATCATATAGCTGGCCCTGTGGATTTGCTGCTGGCTTGTGTGAATTCAAATTTTGATTTATGGGATAGAAACCTGGTTTTTAGGAGAGCTGCATTTAGAAAACCTTGTGAAAAGGTGGAGGATATTCTTTGAAAAGAATGCAGTTGCATAGAAAGTGGTCTTCAAAAAGAACTCCCTTTGGCACCTCTAAACACATGCCATGTCATTACGATATGATCTGGAGACAGAATGCGTTGGAATGCATTGTGCAAAATTGACGTAGGCTCCATTCCTTCGAAAATTTATGATTTGCTAAAAAAAAATCACTTTCTGCATTTTTCTTTCTTTTTTAAATTCCAAAATACTAGTTTATTCCTCAATACAATCACATTTCACATAAAAGAAATGTGGCCATGTAATCAGGTTGTAGGGAATAGAATATGACCACAATAATAAAAATCTATCTTTTAGATCTAGCTTGCCATACATCTCCAATATGGAGCCATGAATCTGTTTGGGATCCGTTCAGCCTACTTCATAGAATCAATGGTGTGTTTTTGTACAACTGTAACCTGCAAGCAGGGACAAGAATATCAAACAATAAAACTGCAAAAAGCAATTAATCCCTAAACCCCATCCCATGCAAGAAAGAAGTAATATCACTTTCAGAGACAGTCATTATCTGATAAATCTGCGTGTGTTTGTGTGTGTGTGTGTGTGTGTGTGTGTGTGTGTGTGTGTGTGTGTGCGTGTGTGCGTGCGTGTGTGTGTGTATGTATGTATGTGACAGAGAGTGCATGCACAGGCAATATGTAAGAGTGTCTGGTAGTGTACGTGTTTCAGTTTGGGTGGCACTGGTGCCAGAACTCCCCACTCAACTGCCCTCAAGTCTCTTGTGTCAACCTGATTGTTCACTATTGGGAATCGGCCAGCCGCCAAACTTCACAGCCTCGTTTTTGCCAAATTGGGTCGCAAGCTTGAATGATTAAGGACAATATTCAATGACGGTTTCACGGAGGCAACAGAATGTAAATGTGACCTCAGTCAGCGTTACAGTTCAAGCCTGGCCTGTTCTGGAGCCTGTGTTTATTTGTTTAATTTACTCCCTGCAAAGACGCTTTTGTACCAGGTCATTAAAGGCCTAGAGTAAACACACTGCACCAAACCTTAGCATCTATTGTGTGCACCCATTCTGGTGTATGGATGACAGCTGAACCTAGCTGTATGAACTATAAATGTGGTAATCAAGAAAGATCAAATTAATGATCTGACCACTCCGTACCCAATTTTTTGAGGTGTTGGTATCAGATAATCAAAAATAAATGTTATTCATCACAAAATGGCTTTTTTTATGTGCTTTGCAATTTTATCCATGAAGTATATTATAGTTTCTTCCATGTTTTCTTGTTTGCATGTCACTGCACGGAAAATGCTTTGTAAATTTCTTTAGCATCAATCAGAGAAAGATTTCTGGTTGTGTTCAGTTAATTATGCATGGAAAATATCAGTAATAATAACAATTATACACATTATTTTTTTAAGAAGAACAGACAAACTGTTGAGAGAAACTTTCTTGAATTTATAAAAAAAAAAAATCCATGTTTGAGCCAAAATTAGGCTTGTATGTTGAAAACACTTGTTACACTTTTGTGGAAGTTTTTATTTCATGTTTTTCTACTGCCTTATAATAAGGTTTTAAATCTATGGATATCGTAATTAAAATATTACTATCTTTTGTGGAAGGGAAATTCCATTTCCTTCATTGTTCACTTGGTTTTTAAGTTTGTTGTAATGCAACTGTTTTGTTTTATGCTGTGAAGCACTTGAATAAAGGAAATCCAATGTTGTGATTTGTGTACCATTTGCACTGTGATTTAAAGAGGTAAACAAGAAACTAAATATATTGTGTTGCTGACAATAAATTATCTCAGTGTGTTTCATTAACTTCTACAATACATATATGTTACAGATGTTTCACTTTACATGCAAGTGACTTCCATACATCACTACTGAATCTAAATTGCTTAAGACACTATAATACGTGCATCATCAGTTGTTGGGCTATAGCGCATGTGTATGTTAACACCAGTACTTTCTGAAAGAGGATTGTGGAGGCAAGTACTATGCTTTAAGGCTGCATACAAAACAAGCGATACAACTGTAAACCGCATCATTCCTCACTCCTGTAAGCTAGGCTCTCCCACTTCAGCAAACCTTCTGCATGTAAGGCAAGGTGTTTATGATAGGATCTTAAAGACTACATTTAATCAGTGGAAATTGGACAGACTTCTACACAGTATTGGGGGAACCAAACTGCTTAGCCCAATACTTAATACTTAGCCCATGACAATTCAAATTTACAAAAAGGTAAATCACCAAAATCAGTAAAGTAATCAGTAAAGACTTCGACGCCCATTAGCTAGTTGAACAGTGCTAAATATAGACTTTTCTACCAATGCTTGATAGAGGTTATACAGGGAATGTCACATTCAAGCATTCAACATTTCTCTTCTCCAAAGTTGTAAAGAAGGTCCAGTGATCACATAAATTACATTTATTGTTAGCACTTCAGACAAAACCCCTCTGACCATAAAGACCTATTTGCTTTCCGTAGTTCCACCTAATCCAACTAACCTCTGACCTTTCAGTTAAGGAAAAGTTTTGCACTTCCTGGATACTGTTCGAGTGTTTGGATTTCCTCGGGGCGATGTGTTTTGGGGAGACAGAAAACACTACCTCAATAAATTGAATCATATCCTCCATCAAAATGAGTTCAAAATGGTATGTACAACATAGTGACCTTAACTGCAACACATCCAAATAAACGATGTTGCCATTTGTTTTCGTTTTTGTAGCTAACAGTATTAGCCTAGCACTAGCTCACTTGTAAATAAGCTAGCACTAACGTTACCCTGCGTCAAGACATCGCTAAACTAACAATCGTTTATAGATAACCAGGCCACATTTACAGATGTTTAACTATCGAATATGTATAGGGCGTGTTACAAAACATTTCTTGAATATTAAGAAGCAGCCAAGAAGGCAGGTAACGTTAGTTCATGGGTGTAATGTTAGTATGCTGAGCTATTTTGCTAGGTTGCTTAATCCACTCAAGGGACGTTGGCTAGCTAGCTAGCTAGATAAGTAGTCACATATGGGGTCTTAATTATAAATATGGTTCTGCCTTTAAACGTTCATATTTTTTTTTTCCTAAGTCGAGTTGATTTAGTTCAAGAGTAACACAATATAGTCAAGGTAGCAAAGGAGTGAACGAATTGGACTGACAACTACAGTCAGTTTAACATGACTATGAACGGGTGAATGAAGTTAGCTAATTAGCAAATGCTGGCCGATGCGAGTTCCTGTCCCGTACAAAGGTGTTGAGGTATCAGTCAGAAAGGAGTTGTGTTGGACCTGGTTTGTATTCCGTTAAATTTACTTCTGACAGAAATCGACTGTAGTTACAAAAGTAATGTTAACAGAACTCGTCACAGCATGGTTGTTTAATTGTTTACAGTACTGAATAACATCATGGGAACTGGGAACGTATAAGAATGGCAGATTCCCCCCGTTTCAGAAGAGCAGTGCAGATAGGCAGAAAACATTCCATGCATCTTGTGATGTAAGAATATGTCACCCCTTGGTTAAGGCCGAGATGTTGCAGCAGTTATAGCTGCCATGTTGTATGGCTGTTATACGTTTGCCAGGTAAAGGAAAAGAGTCTGGATCAGTTAATTTATGGCAAATAGATAGGATAGCCTTAGAGAAACATTGTTTGGCATTGACCCTTTATAGCAGGAGCAGCAAACTGTTTGCCTTATTTAAGATTAAAAGCACTGAAAAATACAACACACAAATTAAAGTAACACTATGCAACAATTTGACACTTTTTGAGGTACGGTTTCATAGGCAACTAGTTTTGGTACCATCCTCAAATTCATTTAGATAGCATATGGTCATTAGCCTGGATACCAGACCGAACTTAGCCCCGCCCACAACATTTGAAGTCGGGAAGTTCGGTCTGGTGTCGCTCCATTAGGGAGAAATTATCTGCGAACAGAAATGGTCTGACCAATCAAATTGTCAAGGCGGGCTTTATACGATGATGGACAGATTATCAACAGTAACGTAATCAACCGCGTCACCAACACACGGGTTGAATTCCTTTTCAACAAACATGGCTGCCGCTGGAGAGCTGAAATGTATAGATTCGAGTCCATTTGGAAATTGACAGTGCATTCATTTTGAAAGAGGAACAGAGAAAGGCATTTGTCAATCGAAAAGATGTTTTTGCCTTTCTTCCTACGGGATCCGGTAAAAGTTTAATGTATCAGCTGGCCCTGGTCACATACTACGTTGTTCTGATTGGTTGTAGGTAACCAATTGAGCGAAGAGGCATTTTTTCTCCTGGTTCGGTTGAAACACGCCCCATAATCACAGCCCATTGGAGCGGTATCAGACTCATATTCTGACTAGAATTATGAGTATGACATCGTCAGGCTATATGGTCATGTGAATGACAGATAAACACCTCTGTCTTCCCCACTAGCCATCCAAGATATGCCCTATGTAGTTCTGTCTAACGGGTTGGAACCCTGTGCAAAAATGGAAGAAAAGCTTTCACACGCATGATATTGCCAGCTATACTGCCAAAATACACCAGTTAGTGTGCTGGCAAGCTTCTACCAATGTCAACTGGGCAGTTGGTGGTGTTTGCAAGGTTTTTGCTTGCCTTTTAGGTAGTTAGCTTACTAGTTTTGGTTCAGAACTCCGTATTGCTGCTTTAAGAGACGACATTTTGTCTCATAGTGTAAGCTGTGTCTTGAATGTAGAAATAGGTTTACACTGAGTATGTCATTTTAGCAAGCTGGAAAACATGAAAGACCTTTAGGCCATGATTTTAATTGTGAACTCTTGTTTCAATGTTTCAAAATATTGGTATAATTGCCTAATGACTGGTGTTATGTGTGATGGCTGTTCAATCGTAAGGACAGGACTTTTCTAGTTACTGTAGCATGGCTCTTTTGTTTATTGATGCAGTGTACTTGCCCAAGTACAATAGATGATAGATGATCCTAAATTTCCCTCGGGATAAATAAAGTATCCATCCATCCATCCATCCATCCATCCACTGTGCCTGTTGTGAAGTGCATTTTAACTGCTTATAGGTCTTACCCTTCAGCCTTAAAAGTAGATAGGAAAGCTTCCAGTGTAAACAGTCTTTTTTCGGATTCCACGTTCATAACTTGGTGGTCAACAAAGCAGTTTTAAATCCTGCATCTTGCTTCTCATTCCCACAACTTGACCACATTTTCTGCATTACACTACCACACTCCCATGGGATAGCATTATGGTCAAAATTTTATTTTTTACATGTTTTTTAGACTTGCTGCTAAAAGTGACTTTCATGTATTCACAAATGAACTCAAAACACAATGCCCTTACATCATTGCAATTCTGCTGACACTGACAGGACAATCGTGATGTCACGGTTGCCTTAAGATTTGTTCCGCATTGATTGTTTTCAGTTTTAACCCCCCTCCTGTTTCCGACGTGCGTTATAAGCCAGACCCACATTTGCAGGGTCAAAAAGCTGCAGGCAGCCACCAAAAGGGGTGAGTCGAGACCAACGTCACCCAGCCCAGTGTTGGGATCATTGGCTGGCTTAGGGGACAACACTTCAACCAGCACGCACTGCCAGCTCCAGGGGTCGGAGGTTAACCAGGCCTCCGTGAAAGGGTCCATTATGACCCGGTCTGACCAGCGAATTCCAGGCAGGCCCTCGCTCTGAGCCCATGACGTGGGCCCAGTGACTCGAGGGTCATCGCGAGAACAATCGGCCGGTTCCGTCTTGTCAAGCAGCCCTCTGTGTTCTGCCGCGATAAGATCCCACCCTCCTCCCCTCTTGCAAACAACGCGCTCTTCGCAGTTCCGCTCGCTGGGTTTCGCTGCTCTGTCTGCCAGTGGCAGAGTGTGCTGCGTGACTCATCTCCCACCATTACGCTGCGTAATTGCTCCGCTCCTACAGAGTCGGAGCTTTGTTGCTGAGGCTGGGCCTCGCACGTCCAGAGTGGCGTCGACTCGGCCAGATCTGCATCTCCGTGAACAGGACACAGTGTTCAGCGGTCAATAAAGAGGTCTCTTAGAACATCTTTCATAACCCCCCCCCCCCCCCACCCTCCATCCCCCCATCCCCCAGTTTGAAACTGCCGTTCAGTTCCACATCTGTTGCCCATCTCGTCTTCTTCCCTAAAAGGTAATATCTCTCCAAGGCCCTCTTTGGATGCTCTTTTTTCCCTTCAATAGCTAGCTCTCCATTGTTTCATTCATATGGAATCATTCATAATTGTTTGGGGTTTTTTTTACTCTCTTTTTTTTGTTATTGAAGACCTGAGGTTTCAGTCAGGACTCATCTGTGTGTGGGAGACTGCTCTGTTGTGCTCCATTCAAGTGATTTTCTCATTCATGCTGACACGTTTGAGTGCCTCAGTCACATTCCTTCACAGGAGAGATTTGTGTCCTTCATCTTTAACCTTCACACTACCAGCTTCTCCTAGCTTGCTTTACTGTCTGAAGTAGAGTGCTTCTGGAGACCTGTTCCTCTACAGATCCTCCATTCACCTTAACACTGACGTACAGAGTTCTGTCACTCGATATCTTCCACGTTAGCCTTTTCAATTTCGGATACTAGAAGCGGATACTTTGAGTACAATTCTTAAGATGAATAGTCATTCCACAACAGTTATGACTAACATGGATTAAATGCCATCTAAAGTTGTGACCTGAAATGAAGGCTCTAAATGGCAGTTTATTCCCTGTAACAGGCCCAGGAAAAGTACCAAAATACCTGGAACATCAGGTTTGACATCATTCTCAGTCACTATAGCTGGTTTATGTGTACCTTAATAGGTACTGTAGATGGACAGTGCTGTAATTTCACAATAAAAAAAAGGAGTTTAATTGCTCCCTGTCTCAAGTCATCCTCCTTGACATGGCCAGTTGGCGCCACTTGTTGACATTACGTGCAAACATCTGAAGCAACAACATCCATGGAGTGACATAATGTCAAAATTTAACCAGGATAATCATCATTATGCCATGTGTTTTTAGATTCACATCTAAAAGTAGGTTAATTGATGTCATCGTTACTCAGACCTGTTGCTTACAGATACCGTATGTGATGCAAGATATCAAAACAGCTGTATTACCTTTGCTATGACACTCTGTTCCCTGCAAAGGCCTGCCCTTTCCTGCATAGTTTGACATTTTGTCCTAATTAGCCATCCATACATATATCAGGAAATCATTTGGTTGTTATTTTTATTTTAGAATTATATTGCTATTTACAGTTACATTTAAGTTGACAGAATGTAATACTAAACTGTAGAAGTTGAGTGTGAACTCAGTATTATTCTGGTAAAGAATTTATAAAATGTGAACTTCAAATCAGTGTCTTCTGGAGACAGAGCGATGGTTCGGTAACCCAATGATGTTTTAACCACTATTGGAAAGAATGTGATTCAGGTCATATTTTTATTTTGCTGTATGCAACATGTTAAGATTTATGTTTAGAAAGTGAAGAGTACTTGTTATGTGGTGGCACTTTACTGTAAATAGTTTATGTAGGCTTAATTTCTTTTAGGTTTAATGTCCCACTGATGTGGAAGCAGTCTTTTAAATGGTAATTGTTAGAATTTCTCTAAAATTATTAGTATCGTCTCGCATGGAGAGAACACAAGGTAATTTGGCTTTATTTTAATAACTTAAACGAAGAAACATATGGAAAACTAAACTCTATGGAAACCGACTCGTCGAAGGTTTTAGCAAAACCTTGAGCACAAGCCAAGCCCTTTCCCTTGATGGACGTGATTAGTCATCATGGGCGTGACTTGTCTTTTAGCGCCCGTGCCAGATGTATGCGAGCGTTATTGGAGGATAAAGTCCCATCATGCTTTCATGACGCAGGCCAGCTCCTGGCACTCTCCCCATTAACCCAGTTGGTGGAGGAGGCAGGACTGGCGCAATGTCATTGTCCCTGGCACCGTGGCAAGGGTCTACCCAGGGGCATGGGATCAGAGCGCACAGGCTAACCCCCGCTTCCGACATCTGAGGCTGTCTACAAAAATGTCTCTGTGTGTGAAGAGTCATCTCCGACGATTCCCACAGACCAAGCCGCGCTGCAACCAGAAGCCCTTGCTGCTCTACTCACGGCACCAGAACACAGTCACCCACATCTCGCTCAGCTGCACAAGTAAAGTGCAGTCTTTTCGCCTTTGTTGGCTTTTTGCGTAGGAATTTATGTAGCCTGTATGTCTACACTGATGGTAACACTGGCTAGCAGTGGTGCTTCAAGCTTTTGCAGAATTTTCGGGGGCTAAGCATCGAAGCTGCGAAGGCATCCATTGTGTCTCTACCTTGTGTTATTGTTCATTTTCTTTAACCTCTTTCTTCTTCTGCCATTAGAGTCTATGGCAGAGCCTAGTACCCTGTGGTCAAAAGTTTTGAAATTTGGTACACTGATTCGGGACACTTCACTGATTCTTTTCACCAAGTTTTATGTTTGTATCTTAAGCGCTCTAGTGCTAGCATTGGGTCTAGGTCGGAGGGGCGTTTATACATGTAACTTTTGAACCGAATGCCTGATTTTCAGATATGAGGTACCGTTGGGTTCCTTGGATGAAGCATAGTTCAAAGAACATATGACGTCAATTTCCACCATATTGGATTATATGAAAAAGTTCTTCACAGTCCACAATTTGCGACAGGTGATCTTCAGACCATATGGATGTAGATTTTCGAAAGCTTTTGTCACAGCCAATTGAAATTAGTAGCAAAGCTGAAGAAATTTGGCACAGATCATCTTGAAAAAAAAAAGCCTCACAAAAGTTAGACAGATTTTTATTTTCAAAACCATAAGTTGACGCTGTGAGTGCTTGCAGCCATGCCTTTTGACGCGATGACATCAGGTTTCCCTGTTACAATGCCCTAAATGGGATCATCTCTCTCTTTCTCTGTGTGGAAAGTAAACTCTGTCAGCGTGTATACTTTCGTCACTTCTGAACCATCTAGTCTCCTCTCTCTCTTTGTCTAATTCACCATGTTTGAGAAGCACTATTAGGCAATATTATTCATTGCGTCACTGAGTAGCCTAAAAGAAGCAGCCACTGCAAACCTAGATCTGCTCTCCTGGAGTCGTGAGATTACTGGCGAGATAATGTGGCTTATAGTCTGCCGCTGATGCATTTCGTTTGTAGTCATATGAGTCATCTCTGAGGACTTGAGGAATTTCAGTGGGTGACTAGGCTGAACGTAGTTTTCCATGATGGTGTTGCCTCACCAGAAGTATGACAGAGGTGAAAGCACTTTTCCTGCAGATAGACTATTTATCCCATTGTTCTCCGGCTGCCTTTTAAGTTAACGGAATGAGTGCCTTCTTCAACACGGCTTGCTTGCTGCTCGACACATTGCTCTGTAATGCCATTTGCTTTTATCAGAAATGTGTGGCTCAGTTTTACATTGCTGAATAAACCAAAAGAACGATCTCTTCTCTTTTTATTTTTTTTATTTTTTATGTTGTACAAATATTCACACACAATCCCCCTGCAGATGAAAAGTGTGTGTTCCTTGTAAGGAGGGTATGAAACACACTTTCAAGTTGTACTTTCATGGGTTGGACGTTGGCGCTCTGATTGAGCTGTCTTGAAAGGGAGTGACTGACACACACACACAAACACACATTTACACACACAGAGTTTATTCACACCCTTTGCTTTCCATCTCATTAGTGCACACACCTTCACTTTGACGCAGCTGCTGTCCCAGGGAGCTTGTCAGCTGAGGCTGTCCATCAGTCTCCAGGCATATTATTAGTGTCACATCAACTTTGTGTGTGTGTGTGTGTGTGTGTGTGTGTGTGTGTGTGTGTGTGTGTGTGTGTGTGTGTGTGTGTGTTTGTGTCGGCAGGTACAGTTCTGGAGTAAAACCTGTGATTTCTTTCTCATAGGCTCCCCCAGCCTCTCTACTCGGCAATTAAGAAACAACCTATTGTTGCGGTGGGGTGGGGGGCGGTGGTAGCTGAGGGGAGGAACGATTACTCCCAGAGGGGTTGCTACCTATTTTAGGCACAACTGTTGGGTTTTGACATCCATAATCCCGTAATGCGATTTTGAGTGATTGTGAGCTTTTTTTCTGTGTCTGTTTGGTTTTGTTTTAAGCACACAGCACACACACACACACACACACACACACACACACACACACACACACACACACACACAGAATGCCCCTTTGTCTCTGAAGGCAGCGTCACTCTACATTTTATGGGTGCTCCAGCCATTGGGTTGCTGAGGGAAAAAGCAGCCAAAAAAGGCCTGAGCCTTTATATCATCACGCACAAATCATCTACAAAGGTCATGTCAGTTTCTGAGCGAGATGTGCCGTGACAGAGCGGGGCGGTGGGACAGGGAAAGTCACTCCTCAAGAGGCGGAGGAGATAAGGGCCGTCCCCTTGCCTTCATCGTCACAGCTCCACGGCTCAATGCCTTCTGAATGCTATGCCTAATCTATAGCTGTTCCTGCCCTCCCGTTGATCTCAGCCCCAATTACTCTGCTTGTCGCTTGTCGTCGTCGTTCCCCCCCCCCCCCCCCCTCCATAACCGCTGCTCGAGAGTCACCCTCTCCTCTGCCTAACAAGTGGAGCAGGGGGGGCGTCCCTCTGAGTTGTTATTTAAGGCCTGACGTTGTGTACCCCTGCCTCATCTTGCACCGTCGCGAGTGTGCCATCATTTGCTGGGAGCCATCTGTCATCACTGAGGAGGTGGTCCACTGTTTGCTTGCATGGGAGAGAGAAAGAAGGCTAAAATTGTCTGGGAAATGACAACAGCGTTCGTCTCTTTGTTTCCCTTTTGCATTCAATCTTTTCTGGATTGCTGTGAACTGTGGTCATTTGCCAGGAATAGGCAAGACCACCAACACGTCATGTCCCCTAAAGATTTCATCATATGTCTGTCACACCATAGGGGTGGATGTCTGAATAATAGTCTCTGAATCTAAACTTGCTCAAAGTCTTGGGCAGACATTATAAAAGCAAAAAATAGCAATAGCTAACAGCCATGTTTTACAACACATAATCATATAATTGCTGAACAAGCAGATTACCAATGGTCAGCTAGATTGTTCTCTCTGGCCTCTCCACACTAGTGTGTATCCTTTGAGTCTCTGTGTGCCTCCGTGCCTTGTGTGTCCATCAGTGTCCCCAGTGTCCATCAGTGTCCCCATGTGTGTGGAAGGGACATTGGTGCTGGCATTCTAGAGAGGAGAGGGGGAGGGGGAGGGTAGACAGGAGTGTTGCAGCCACATGGGGCAGAGCGGAGAGCCCCCTTCTCATTAAGAGTGACATCCGGGAGCAATGGCAAGCAGATGTGGTGTGGCTACAGGAAGCGTGTGTGGTTGGCCAGCCACGTTTCAGCGGAGCACAGCTGAAGGGCAACCAGGAGCGCAACAGAGGCAGTACAGCCGGGCCTCTCCCAGCCAGCGCCCAGTTGGCTGACGCTGACGCTGACACGGAGCTGACGTCCATCCGTCATCCTCCCACAGCAGTTCCTGTCTGGGCAGATTTGAAGACCTGAATGTGACCAGTTTCGTCATTGGCCTGACCTGTTCAGGCCTGTGTGGTGTCAGCAAGAAATTGACTGAAAGTTATTTCCATGGGAGTGAAATTTGAATTTCATTTGAAATGCGGCGGTTTGGCTAAAAGGAAGGCACAGAATTCAGTGACGCTGAACGTCCTGATATTGCGTGAATATTTGTTTTAATGTAAAGCTCCCCGGATGCAGTGGATAAGTTCAGAGATGGAGCGGTTCAAGCGGTTTTGTGATATGCTAATTATGACAGAAAATGGTTTAAAAAAAAAAAATTGAAAAAAAGATGATGTTAGCTTGAATTTGAAATGCTAATCACACATTTGTGTTCTTTCATAGGATTCCCTTCAAGATTGGACAACCGAAGAAACAAATCGTTTCCAAAACGGTGAGACTTGCGCCTTATGTCCTACATCTGCCTCTAGTATGCATTCTATACACACCTAATCCTCACAGATTTAGTACATTTAGTTTATCCTTTTCTTTTAAAGATTGAGAATCTGGTTAACTGGTTCTTTGCAGACTGGGTGTTTTTCTCCCCAAATTTAACGAAGGAAGCAAGCCCAGCCTCGGTCTCCCAAGCGCTTTAGTGCACTTTCTTAAGTGTTGGATTCAGAGCTGACAATTTTGGGTCCTTGGAAGTGTCCGTTAGGAGTCAGGCTCTCAGAAACTACCTCTCCCTGGCTGCCAGGAAGGTCTTCGGCCGTGCCAGCAGCTTTGGTGGCTTTGGATCCAAGCTCGCGCCCTGACCAGACTCCTGTCACAGTCGTGCCTTTAAAATCTTGCTCCCAGACATGGGAGAGCAGGCCGCTGTCTACACACTGGTCAGGAAAAGCAGTGAGAGAAAGCCCTTGTGGTCAAGAGGGTCATCCTGAAACCTCTCGTAGTGTTCCCACTCCCACTGCGCATACACACATATACACACTCCACACACACGTATACACACTCCACACACACGTATACACACTCCACACACACGTATACACACTCCACACACACATATACTCTCCACACACACACAAACCCATGCACATATACACACTCCACATACACACTCCACACACACAAACCCATACACATATACACACTCCCCCTACACAAACCCAAACACATATACACACTCCACACACACAAACCCAAACACATATACACACTTTTCCCGGGCACTGCATATAGCATTGGTGTTCACTTTCCCCGAACTTGCTAGAATATAGTAGCCCTGCATTTCATTCCAGTTCAGTTTGTTGAACGCAGCAATTACTGCGCTGAGGCCTTTCTGCTGGAAAAACAGGCCCTTAATCTTAAAAGACAATCTAAACCGTCTGAAACAAGACCCAAAGAATAAAATGCGTATTCGAGCGGAAGCTTAAATACTTTATGAAAACTGAGACATTGGTAACCCTTTTAAAAAGTTTTACTCGACCAAATCTGGACTACCCGGCCCTACCTGACATGAGTCATCCTCCTCTCACCCCCACCAGTCCCCGCGCAACCCCCACCAGTCAGCTCACTCTCCCCAGTCCCTGCCAAAGCCACGCGTGGTAGAGCGCTAACGCTGGCAGTGCCCAGTGAGTGGGTGCCATCCTCTCCTCGCTGGGGTGTAACCACATCCCCTCTAATCTGTTTTGCGGCTCTGGGCAGGCATGGCCCAGCGCGGAGCGGAACGGTCGCCGGCTTCCTGTTACATCACGGGCCCCCGAGGTCCGGTGTGAGTGGGCCCGGCAGGCGGCCCGGACGGACAGGGCTGCCTGAGCCGCCTCTGTTTCCCCCATGGCTGCCTGGCAGCCGCCTGCGCGCACGTGTGTGTGTGTGTGTGTGTGTGTGTGTGTGTGTGTGTGTGTGTGTGTGTGTGTGTGTGTGTGTGTGTGTGTGTGTGTGTGTGTGTGTGTGTGTGTGTGTGTGTGTGTGGTGTTTGTTTGTTTGTTTATCCCAGTGCCCACAGAACCTCAGGATAGGAACTCTTGCTGCCAGGGAAGCAGTGTGGCCCTCTGCAATTACCGCAGACGCACTCAGACCCACACACAGACAGAGAGGAACAAGGCAAAGGATCTAAGCCAGAGAAATAGGCAGCAAATTAAAGGAGTCCGACGGAAATTAGTGTCTGTTTCTGTTTGAAAGGTTTATGGGGCATTTGTCTCCTTTGAGAAATGCACAAGTGGGCTGTTCACTGTATAAACACTCAGCAGACACAAATTGAGGTAATCCACGAACTGCACATTCAGGAAGCGACAAGCAAATACATTGTACAGTAGTATTGTTCAAATGCTTGTGTCATTTGTCTAAGTGGTTAAACAGGTTTTTAAAGCAAAGCAGATTTATCTGTTCTCAATGGTGGTCCTGATGTTCAGATCGACCCTGTTTGAGCGGGTAAAAAGGCTCTCCTGCAGCAGCCTGTTCAAAACTGGGGCATTTTGTTTGCCCACACACTCCTTTAAGACAGCACCTTCTGTCTCGTTCCCCCCTCATCAAATGTTCTCATTTCTGTTTCTTTGGCAGGTTGAAAGAGACTTTGAGAGAGAATATGACAAGCTCCAAAAGTAAGTTGACATGTCCGACACCATTTTGAATCTCCATGGTTATTGCCTGCTTTGGATTGTGCGTCATTAGTTCCTGTGTAAAATTCTTGACTCGCAGAAATGAGAGCGGGAGGAAAAATTCATAACTTTCAAACGACACCTGTTCCAACAAAGCAAACAAAACAGAACGAAACGAAACAGAACGAAACAGAATGAAACAAGGACATCCATTTTTAACATGTATGTCTTTTGTGTACATATATTTTTTCTTGCTGAAGCAGTCTATCCTCTCCATATCAAAGACATTTCCTCACAACTGCTCCAGAAAAAAGCTGCTTTGAAACGAAACCATGACCTATTTAAGTCACTATTCAACCCCGTCCCCCCAAAACACAAACTCTGTATGTGTTTGTGTTAGTGTGTGTGTGTGTCGAAAAATAAAAGAAGATCGTTTAAAGCAATTTGCCCCAAGACCCTTTGGAGCGACTGCTTAAGAGGGGCCTTCCCTGCTGTGTAGCTGTAGGGGTCCAGAGGCTGAGTGAGTGGGCGCAGTATGGCAACGGCCTGGCGCCGCCGCGGTGTTTAGGTTTCGGCGAGTAGGAGGCCCGTGCTGACAGAGAGGGGAGAGGAGAACAGCGATAACGAGCGGAGACCTCGCACTTGAGCAACATGCCACTGGGATGGAGGAGAGGGTGGCTCCAGTGGCACGCATATGGGCACACTGCCCAGTGCGTGTTCAGACACCTCTGCCGAACGCACCTTTTTGATTTTTATCAAACAACCGGTTGCCTGTCAAGAAAAGAAAACCTGTCTGCATTGTTCTGGACAGGTATAGGACACCTTCCTTTATCGTTAAAATGTATATCCATTTGTAAATGAGACACACCACTCTTATCCACTTGATTAAGTGGACAAATGATTCTTGTAGTGACACATACACTCGTAATTGTGTCCCTCGTGCCGCCGTCTTCTCCCACTCTCCCGGTTGGTGATGGGGAGAACAACACCACTACGGTGATGGGCCGTAACCCCCCACCGCGCACCATGCGCCACTCACATGTGGAAGTGAGGAGCAAGGGG
Organism: Clupea harengus; assembly: GCF_900700415.2. Taxonomy (NCBI): domain Eukaryota; kingdom Metazoa; phylum Chordata; class Actinopteri; order Clupeiformes; family Clupeidae; genus Clupea; species Clupea harengus. The sequence continues at coordinate 4,545,047 of NC_045158.1, read as the reverse complement.
CCGGCTCGGGGCACGGAGTAGAAAGGAGCATCTGGCTCCCTGCTCCTCCATTAGCACCTGCAGAAGCTGGGGCCTCCTGGCACCCTGAGGGGGTATGAGCAAACACAAATGACTAACCCCCCCCCCCCCCCCCCCCCCCCCCCCTCATAGCACCTCAGATCTGCCATCTCTTACACACACACCACACACTCACAAAAACACACACTCGTACACACACACACACACACCACACACTCACAAACACACTCATACACACACACACACACACACTCATACACATACACAAACACACACACATATACACACACACACACACACACACACATGCACACACACACATACACATGCACACTATGCACTCTTAAAAATGAAAGGTTTTTTGGGGCTTTTTTTTTTTGCTCCCTTCCCAAATCCCCTTCTGCTTCCTAATGATATCCCTCAGATCTACGGTGACAGCAGTCTCAGGGGAATCCCTAAACAGCGCCTCGTTTCTCCCTAATTGATATAATGAACAGCCCCCCTACACACTCTAGTCTCAATTGTCAAGTAATTGCCAGTGTTAACACCCACAGTGTGAGCGAGTGCAAGCGAGATGGAGAAAGACCCTGTGAATTGATTCTGTTTTTTTTTATTATTCTCTTTGTGAGAGACACCCAGCTAATATTTATGACCGTAGCAAGTATTCCCTTTAAATATAGATAAATCAACTGGTAAATGAATGAAAATATCTGAATATTTTGCCTCACACTTCATTGTTAACAAGGTGCTCTGCCTTAATAATCTTTCATTAATATTTTTTAAAATGTGTTGAATTGCTACTAGGTTACAAGCACGTTACGTTTTAATGTTGAGATCATTTGGGGTCACACTCTCTCGTAGTGTCGTGGATCTTACCTCTGCTTGACAGGCAGATAGCTTACTCTCAGTATCCTGAATAAATATGGCTGCTAGTATGCTGAGAGACTCTAGAAGTCCAGGTGGTTCTGTGATCTGTTCTAAAGATTGTGGGTAGCCACAGCCCAGACGAGGACCAGCTCCGAACATTAAAGGAATACTGCTGACCCATTTCTCTCTCCCTGCCATGTCCTCACAGGCTGGAGGATCAGACAAAAAAGCTTCACAAGGACATGAAGAAAAGCACAGAAGCAGATATAGGTATGCACTACTTTGGAATTTTAGAGACCGGAATGGATGTTTATGTGTAGTCTTATTGTTTTTTTTTCTTTTTTCTTTTCTTTCAGTGTAAGTGATTCATTTGATTCTTTGTCAGTATTTTAACAGGTTGCACGTTTCCAATTCAATGGTGATTTTGTGACCTAGTTGATTTTAGAATTGAATTGAGTGTGTGTGTGTGTATTTGTTATATATCACTGCTTTGTATAACACACTCGTGATATCAATATAGAGGACAGAAGCAAGCATTTATGGCCCATCCAGTAGCCTGCATCTGGTGAAGAAGGCCAGGCCCTTGTCAAAGGCCTTTGTGTTCCATGTGTTTCTGGTAGCGGGGGGGGGGGAAGGGAAGAGTGTCTCTTTCATTTCCTTTGCTACGTGCTCCACAATATGGGATACCCTATTTAAGAAACGGAGCCGTCATCTCCATCATCTTAATTACTGGACACCATCTGTTGAACAGGTCCTTCTCCCACCAAACTGCCACTGAACACAGTTTCCCGGCACAACATGCCAACGCAACAATCTGTACATAATTTCTCAGAGCCATAACGCACTGGAATTTAACATACTATAAGCATTAATTCTAGTGTGGGGACATTTGTCAAGCCTTATCCACGAATTCTAATGAAAAAAAAAGCTTGTTCCCTGTTGTTTAAAGCAGCACTTTGAATCGGTGGATAATGCTATCCTGTTGTTAAGTTTATTTTTGAACAAAAAAATCTTTAACAAAACCTCATGTACGCCAACAAGGTTAAGTGGGCATCTTCAGGACATGCTTTTTTGTTCACCTTTTTAAAATAATTTTCTTCTTTTAAAATGGTTGCGAGTAGCTGGTGTTGAAATACAAAATCATACAGACAAGTAATTTGAGGTCCTACAGCCATCCCCCATTGATGCTATTGTTGAAAGTTATGGAATGTTATTGTTGTAATGTAACTTGGTAATGAACCGGAAAAGATGTAGTTTAAGCCACAGTGATGTTTGAGAACTTTTAATTTTTTTTTTATCATCACTTCCTTTCAAAGTCTTGCATTCAGACTGGTTTAAGTTGTTCTTTTCTTTTTCAGTTAGAGTCAAACTGTCAGAAACATGAAACTTTGCCGATTGACTCCAGCGGCAAAGCACATTAACATAACAAAATTGAGTCTCGACCCTGTTTTAGGTAAGAGAGGAAGTGTGCTTCCCCCCCCCCCCCCCCCCGACACACACACACACACACACACACAACATCTACATTTTCACAGCTGTCCCCAGTGAGGCTCATTTAGGTTGAATCGCATCGCAGTCATCAGATGAGCGCCCTGAGCCTAAGCAGATATGGCGGGGCTGCCGATTAACAGTAATTGGCGCTGGCACTGTAGAAACATTTGTACAGATTCACAGCGCTTTTCTGTGAATATTCATCTCCATCGCAGACCCCATCCGTTCAACAGATGCAGCGCTGCTGTACTCACTCACACCTTCCCCCCCTCCTCTCCTCTCTGCGCGCTCTCGTTCATTGTAAATACAATCCCTTGAGCTCCCCTGTTGTGCTGTCTGCTGTTCTCCTTGTGTCGGGCCTGTGGTTTGGTTGGCATCTGTGGCCCAGGTTGGCACAGGTTGTAGATATCTGCCAGGTTCTGGCTGACAAAGTGCCACCAAACTGGACCCTGTTCCGGTTTGTTCTGTTTGTTTCGATTTTCTCCATTTTCGTCTTAATCGTATTCACTCCACACTGTGTGTGTGTGTGTGTGTGTGTGTGTGTGTGTGTGTGTGTGTGTGTGTGTGTGTGTGTGTGTGTGTGTGTGTGTGTGTGTGTGTGTGTGTGTGTGTGTGTGTGTGTGTGTGTGTTTGTTTTATTTATTTATTTATTTAGTTATTTGTCTTTCAGCCATGTCCAAGGCGGCGGTGAAGATTTCGGGGGACTTGCTGAGTAACCCCCTGTGCGAGCAGGACCAGTCCTTCCTGGAGTTCATGACTGCTCTGGACACAGCCATGAAGAGGATGGACTCCTTCAATCAGGAGAAGGTGAGGAGTCTCAGCCCTGACTGGCCCGTCCGCCTGCTCCACTCCCACACCATGTGTGATCTTTACCATGATACACCTGTGGTGTTCCAGCAAAGATGAAGGAACTGACTGAGAGATTCAGTCCACAAATGGAGGGTGTTCATTGTAAAAGAGCTTTTAACTAAATGGTTTATCTGTGTAGAACCTGTTCTATAAGCATATGCTGTAGACTGATGAATCTTCAGTCTGTAGGATTTTTCTCAAACTTGCAGTGACTCTTGTCACATCTCCCATGTTATAATGGCCACTGACTCGTATGTAAACTCTTCCTCACACACATGTGTACCATCATCTCGTCTTGTCTCGTTCCCTTGTTCCCTTTGAGATGCCACACTTCCACGCCACTGGTCCATTGGCTGCTCGTCCTGTGCTGGAAATGGATCGGATGTGTTTGTGACTCAGTCGTGCTGTTTAAAATAACACGTTTCTGCAGAATGGCGTCTCTACTCGCTGTCACAGCTCATGTATAATGGGATCGGGGTGTTCCTTCCAGTCTTCTCTTAATCCTCTCAAGCTTTCATTCTTTCTGTCATGGACTCTGCTTTTTTTTTTTATTATTTATTTTTTTTTTAACCTCCTTTTTCTTTCCCAAATATTATTTGCGGTGTTTACTCAGAGAGGTTGATTAAAATCACGGCTGAAGGTAATTGCAAAGGGAATCATATTAGCATTGAGTGCAGAGTGTGTCTTCGGGGCATGGCACTTGCGAGAGACGCGGTGCTTTTAAAAAAGGAAAACAAGCGAAAAAAAATAAAACAGTGGAGTCGCACCGGGAACCATGGCGATCGGGAGCGGATGCCGAGGAGCTCTGCAGAATGAAGACGAATCCCTCGCTTATCCCAGTCAGTGGAAAGCACTCAACGTCTACACACTGATTTTGTCTCCTCTTCGTCTCTTTCTTTCTTTCTGTCTTTGTTTCCCCCCACCGCCTTTGGCACCGGTTGCCGACTGAGCGGTACTATTCTCCCCTTCTTTTAACCGAGGATGATGCTCAGCCTCAGATGTGCGACAGCCTCCCAGTCACCAACACTTGGTGACCTCAAACACTTAGCCTCAGAAATGAAGGGCCGCAACCTGGTTGATTCCAGGCAAAAATAAAGTATCAGTTAATGGAAGGTGATTGCATTGCCAAA
>NC_045158.1:4528192-4533192 GCF_900700415.2 Clupea harengus | reverse complement strand
CTTGCAGTGAAATATAACTACAGGCAAGTCGCTGCAAAGCTCCTTGTGCTGAACTGCACTGAAAACAAAGAGTTTCACCTGGCAAGGGCCCAACATAAGCAGGCCAGGGTTTAGTGCTTTTTCACCGTCTCTCTTTAAGCTTCTCAAACGCAGACCAACACATCTGATTTAAAGAGGCTCATCAGAATGCCGTAAAATTGCGCTATGCATGTGAAATACTCCATAAAATAGAAAATGAAAAAAGAGAGGCTAGTCTGAAGACTGGGAGTGTCTGATTTAGTGCCTTGGGCAGCACCACACGTGTGTGTGCTTTGCAAGGCCAGTTTATTTTAAACGTGTAGTGGCAGTTGCGCACGCGCGCCCAGTGCTGGGTGAGACTCGGACTCCCAGGCCCGTGTTCCAAGGGTCCTTCAGCCTTACGATCCCTTGTGTCTGCGGAGACGCTGTCATGTCCAGTCGCAACAGAGCGCCTTACGTGAGCACTTCTCCTGTCCGGCTGCTATTTCCATCCCACCATCCCAGGCCTCCCACCACACCCAGATCTGAGGCCGTCCCGCCAGCGCTGACCGTCCGCCCTGCCGGCCGGCGGTCCGGACCAGACCAGACCAGACCGACCCAAAGCAAACCAGACAAGCGTAAAATTACACAGCTGACCAGTCAGCAGCGGCCAGCCCAGGGATGTCCAGGGAAGAAGGAGAGGCCCCAGCTAGCGACCGGCCGCCCAACCGTATCATTACAGCGCTATGCAGTGTGACCTGGGTATGCCTTGGCACCTCGTAGGGATTTTTTTTTCTCCTCCTGGTTTTGATGTATGTGCAGTTTTCTGCCTAGTCAGACTGTAAGGCCAGACAGGGCCTTGATCACTGCGTTATTTTTACATTCCTCAAATCCTAGAATAAAAACAACATGCCAAAAACAGGACCACTGGTAGGCCGTTGAAAGGGCTGAAAACAACCACTAAATTATGACAGGAGAATAACGTCGAGTCAGAATAGTTTTTGCTAAATATAGCCAACCTGGACAGTTCCCACCCTTTGCTCGTCTTGTGGTTTGGCAGTATGCGTCTCTGCACTTTCAAATCACACTCTATAATGTTATCGAAGCTAAATGTGGTGTCCAGTATGAGTTATCTCTCGTCTCAGATCCTTTGTGGCCAGACGAGCACGGTTAGATTTGGGGTTAGCACAGCTGAAGTGAGAACGAGAAGTTGGGCCTCTGGCCCACATTATTCACACAACAGGGTTTGCAGGTCAGATGGCGGCCTCCACAGGTCGAGTGCCTCGAGCCGATAGGCTGTCTGCCTGGATGGGTGTGCGCCCTTCGCCAGTCTCGAGCGACACCCTGCCTGTTGAGTTCTGACCTCACATGGAGACTGGAGAGAATTGATGTGCTTTTACTGCTCCTCAATATATAAGCCAGTGGCTTTAGAGCAGTAAGGTGCTATTGACATACCTTTTGTCTATCTCAAAATCTCAAAACCAAGTCGTGTGTGTGTGTGTGTGTGTGTGTGTGTGTGTGTGTGTGTGTGTGTGAGAGAGAGAGGTTGTATATCTGTCAAGTTGAACACATTACTAGAGGGCTTATGTAATGCCCTGGCACTCGGAGTATGTGTACACGACAGTGCAAAGTAGATAACACACATACACACTCACGCAGGCATCCACCCCTCCACAACTGGGCCAAGGTAGTGTTTTATAAATAGAGGCGAGCGTGGGCTGTGGGGCTGGGCCCTCTGACGTCGCCACGGCGATACGCGGGGCCGCTCCCACTACTACTTCCTGTGGGAAACAATCCTATGTGAGCGTGTTTGAGCAGGACAACGAGTCTGGGTCAAGTCCCAAACCGCCTGCCTCTCCCCTCCCGCCTCCCTTATTTCCCCCCCTGGTGTACCTACTGGGTTAACTGATGCCACAGACACTCCCTAGAGGCTGATCAGAACGCCCCCCTCTCTCTCTCTCTGTCTCTCCCCCGCCCACACATAGAAGGAGGGCCGGTAAACACTGAGCTCATCCAGATCAGGAGAGGTGGGCCTCTGTTCTTTAGCAGGACCCCGATGGTCTGATTACTCACAGTATGGAGGGAGCTCCCCAAGCAATTGTTTGGCAATTGGAAGAATGAGAGAGTGGGGCTGTCCTCTGTATAACGCCTGGGTACTGGTGTGGCTCGTCGGATGCCTGCGTAGCTGGCGGACAGAAACCAGTCAAACTGGTTTACTGGTGAACTTATAGGGTTTAGAGTTCCTCAACAGTGAAACCGCAATTAAATTTGGAGGATTCTGCTCACAAAAACCACCGTGAGTTGTTTGTTCAGTTCAGTTCAGTTCAGTTCAGTCTGGAGAGTTAAGTGTAGGTGCAGAATAACGGCCACACTTAACCATTAGTAGGTACTGAGGTTTCAGTAAAGGCAGTTCAGTGAAGTTAGTAATAAACCAAATAAATAAACAAACAGAAAGTCCCAGTCAAAGTTCAACATCGTTGATCAGCTTCTGTTAGAGTTTCTAACATCGTAGACCACCAAAACTGGGAAAAAAATAAACAATTAACAGTTGACTTGCTGAAAACCTGTCTGATCCTCTAATTACTACTCGTTATTACTTGGAGCGTGATGTTGTTACATTGCATGGCATCAATGCTGTGTTTGTCAGAAAAAAAAGGTGTAGATGTTTTTAATAAGATAAAATCAACTGTTTCAGACTGTTCACGTTTTTGAAAACCGTTCTTCAAAAGCAGCTCAGCACTCACAGGCACGAGTGTATTGGGACCGGTTCTGCCGATCTCTGCCACATGCTGCAGGCTTGAGCCAGCAACAAGTCAAAGCTGTGATGCGGTGGAAGTATTCACAGTTCAACCCTCTATCTCTATCAGAAAAATGCAGAACTGTTAAGAGACTTCATAGGAGCGGGATGGGGGTTGGGGAGATACAGACGACAGACGGTGTGAGTTTGGTGTGAATCGCTGTGACTGGTGGTAGATCTGAGGCCAGTAGGGCACGTCATGCCACTGATGGTGTGGTGAATCTGCACCTGATTAGCCCACACTGATGGGCCCTGCTGCTGCCGCTGCTAATGCTGCCTCCACACCTGTCCACCAGGTGTATGTTGAGAACCTATTGCTAATCCAGCAAACGTTGTTGATCCCATTAGTTGAGTAACTCCGAGCAGATACTTTACCGCAAACTGCTATAGTATCTGCTGTGAGTGCTGCTATATTTTCGCAGCAGTGTATAAGAGGCCCCCAGTATCTCCAAACAAAGCGATCAGCGCATATGAGCACAACCAGTCCCAGGATGAAACATGGACTCCTGTTGCTAAGTTACGCTCAAGTGTTTTCACTATTTTTAGTTCCCAGGGCCTGAATTTTCACCCAAAGATTATATTATGGCTCCATTTTTAAGTTCAACAATAGAAATTAAATCAAATGCATCTTCATGTTTGCGGTTGTTATAATTAAACTACATTAAACGTTCAGATTTCATGTTAACCTCAGAGGATAGTGGCACGACGAGAAAAAAAAGTTCAGTGCAGAAACATGTTTCATATATAGATAGATCAGCTTGGTATCTGTTATCTTTTGTCTGTACAACTATATAAATGCCTTGGACATATTTCTAAAAATCTTTGTGAAGCAGTAAAAAAGATGATAGTCTAGAGAGCCTAGTTGGGATTCTTCTACCATGCCTTCATGCAGCCTAAATGATTTTGTTTCTTGTTTATGGTTCTTGTTTTTCCTCTGTATCTGTAAACAGCATTTTGGTAATCCCATTTGAGTCTGTGGGATGATGCCTGTGTCGGTGTGTAATCTTATCTTTCCTCATAATTTGCCACACAATTTCCCTTTCACTGCTGAGCATAATCTGGCATAGTTTTCTTTTTGTATTTCCTGACAAGCATCTATTTAATTGTCCTGAGGTGTCACAAATAGAATTGGTGGGTTACAAATTTGATGCACTTCTGTCCTTTGTCAGCCAACTTCAGAAGACCCAAGTCAACATTATTTGAAGTCTGTTGGATGTTTCTTAAGTGTTGTGTACTTTTTATTTTAGACTCCACAAGAAACAAAAAAAGAAACAAAAAACCTGTTCCCCAATAGTGCTCATGACTAAGAGTTTTTCTGTGGAAAATGTTGCACTCACTGTGGAGGTGTGTGCACCAGGGGAGCAGCAATGTGGTGTGTGTGTGTGGAGCATTTCCCAGCCTGCCTTGCTGTGATGGAAGCTCTGTTAAGTGAGGCAGTTATGGGCGGGTGGTGTGAGTAGCCGTGTTAATGTTGTTGTTGTTGTTGTTGTTGTCTTTTGCTCAGGTACAGCAGTGTGTTCCCGAGCCTGAACATGGCGGTGAAGCGGCGAGAGCAGGCTCTCCAGGACTACAAGAGACTCCAGGGCAAGGTGGAGAAGTACGAGGAGAAGGAGAAGACGGGGCCCATCATGGTCAAGCTGCATCAGGTAGACACCCCCCTCCCAGCTCCCTCTTCACACTCTCCTTCTATTCTTGTACCTGTGCGTCACATTTCTCGTCACATCTGAACCATAAGAAGCTCCTCGTGCCATCTTACCTCATTCTTGATACACCATCGCGGATTTCTCCGCAAAAACTACTCATATGTAAAGTCAGTGGATGCACATAAAGTGCTTCCTTTCTTTAAAGCTGGTAGGACGTTTCCCTGAGCATAAGCTTGCACTTCTGCAGAGGAGTGGATGAATACTTGCGCGTGGAATTATAATTTTTTTCTTTTATAAAGTCCATTGTGATGATCCTTTCGCCCTCTGCTCTGATCGCATAGCGTGTGAAGAGCAACAAGTGAGCAGGGCTCCGGCGCTGCCTGGCTGGCTGCATGGGAACAGAAATAGTGGAGCACATTCACACACACATGTGTAGTCGTGCTCCCACGCAAGCGAGCTGGCTTGCAAGCCCCTGCACTTTCTGAAGTGCCTCTGCAGCACGTGCGCTGCCAGATAATTGGTTTTAACAGTGACTGGTACACACACACACACACGTACACACA
>NC_045158.1:4483192-4523192 GCF_900700415.2 Clupea harengus | reverse complement strand
AGAGAGAAGAGGAGAGATGTGGAGAGGTAGGAAGAGAGCAAGCCCAGCTCTGCCACCCACCCACACATGGCCATCACGCAGCAGTCCCTTCAGACTAACAGCACAGCATGGCACAGCACAGCTCTCTCTCTCTCTCTCTCTCTCTCTCTCTCTCTCCCCCTCTCTCTCTCCCCCTCTCTCTCTCTCTCTCTCTCTCTCCCCACCCCCCTCTTCTCTCTCTTTCTCTCTCTCCCCACCCCCCTCTTCTCTCTCTTTCTCTCTCTCTCTCTCTCCTCTCTCTCTGCCCCCCCCCCCGTCTCTCTTTCTAAGTGTGTGTGATGCAGGACTGAGAACAGGAGATGAGACACACACTGTTAAAACCTTACATTCTTTCCCATCACAGCACTATCAGCAACACTGACTAACACTTTGATACGACAGTTGAGAGCTTGTAGAGTGGGTGTGGGCGCGCGTGTGTGTAAGAGGGGAGAGTGTGTGTGTGTTCTGCTAGTTTACAGAAAGGAGATTATGTCAAAGGGCACTCTGGCAGTGAACTTGGCCACATCTGTCTATTCTTCCTCTGACTCGCTGAGTCACTGGCTTCTTGGGGATTCTGTTTGTGTGTGTGTGCGTGTGTGTGTGTGTGTCTGTGTGCATGCAGACGTGTGTGTGTGTCTGTGTGTGTGTGTGTGTGTGTGTGTGCGTGTGCGTGTGCGTGTCTGTGTGCATGCAAACATGAGTGTGTGTGTGTGTGTGTGTGTGTGTGTGTGTGTACACAGAGGCGGATGTTACAAGGGCCCTTCAGCTGACCGCTGACTCACACACACTCCTCACACACATGCACACAACCCACCAGTGGATGAATGAAAGTCTCAGAAGGGTTAGATATGAGACTAACAGGCTCATTGGCTCACAAATGGAGACACACACACACACACACACACACACACGAATGCTGCACATCTGCTCCCTCATGCACACAAACATGCATTACACACACACACACACACACACACACACACACACTTAAACATACTGGGTGGCCTTCACATCCACCCACAGCATTACAAACGCACGCACATACATACATACATACATACATATGCACACACACACACACACACACACACACACACACTCACACACACTCACACACATGTCACTCTGTATTTCATACTTGTGCATTTAGATTAGCTCTATCTGAAAGAGCGCCTTGTGTTCTGCTTAACAATATTCCTTACATAAATTACATTAAACAACGTGACACAGTTACATAGTAAATTACATTCAGTAGTTTTTCCAGAACCATCTTTCATGTGTGGCTATTTCCTGGGGCTGGCCAGCATTGAGACCTCACACACAACAGCAATGACTGCTTAGAGTGATTACATGCAGAAATATTGATGGATGTTACTAACATACATGTACTGCAGGCTTGTATACACTACACGTATGTTTGTATACACTACATGTATGTGTGTGTATGTATATTTAGACGGATCTTTACAGCCAACATTTCTTTGCCCTTTGAACTCCACCCTCGCGACGGTAACGTGAGCCCCCCGCCAAGGCTCTTGATGTGGTAGGCTGTCTGCGGCTGGTGTAAACACACACGTGTGTATGTCCCTGTCCCCACGCACACACACACACACACGTACACACACACACACACACACACACACACACACACACACACACACACACACACACACACACACACACAAGGGGCAGGCAGACAAGCCTCTGAATGTAGTCACCCTGGCTTGAGTGAACCCTCCAGTGGCATCCTGTCGGATGGCCGCTAAATCTATTGTGTCTTTGATCCAACTTCAAATCAATTATGTGTAATCATACACTACGCTGTTGTGTTCATTTGTCCTTCAGCACAACGCGCTTGGCATGTTTGTATTATGCGGCCATTTTTCAATCCTTAGAGGATGTTTTGCACAACTAACGCACCCGTTCTGTGACACATAACCATCAAACAGCGCCTGATTGTAGTAAAGTTAGTCAATGCATAAGCCAGTGATTACACAGGAAATGTGTATTTGACACCAGGGAATAAAATATGTATCCTGTCACTGTGCTGCACTGATTTGTCTTCAGTGACATGAAGATAAGGCAAGTTCTAGTATGTTTTCAGCGTCCAGTAAGATAACATCTGGAGTACAATTTTTTAAGAAGGCAAAGGTGCTTCAAAGGCCCTTGTAAAACTAACTTTCTTTTTTTTCAAAAAGGTGAATTAGCAACTTAATACCTAGCAGAGGATAAGGTTGAATTTGTGTTTGTGTATAGGACTATTCCATTTGAATTCAACCAGTTTTTTTTTTTACTTCCCTATCTCATTTATTTTTCTGGTGGAAGATGAATCTATATGTTGGAAAAATCTCAAATTATAGCCATGGGGGAAATATTGATCAAGTTTGCAAGTGTGTGGGGGGGGGGGGGGGCAGGCAATGTACAATTGTCTCCTGAATTATAGATCGGGTTTAGGGGTTCAAAAGGCTAAAAGGCTTCAAAATGTTGTATACCTATAATTTTGCTTATGGGGACAGATATGTACTTGGTCTAGAAGGTTCTGGTCAGTCGGGCAGGCAACCAAAACTGAAAAAAAGATTTTGGGGGTCTACTAGAATAGATTTACATGCTTCAATAATCTAAAAATCTAAAAAAATTTAGATTATTGAATCTCTATTCACCTTCTATCTGAAACACTTTGTTAGAGCTCATGTTTTGAAGCCCCATCCTCCCGATGAGCCCAGTGTGCTCTGATTGGACACCTCCGCGATCAATAACATCATCATTGGGCGATAAGGATTGTGTTACAAGGTTGCGTCGTCATGTAACAGAGAAAAGGCCTTGAATTCCAACAAGGCATTTAAGGCAGCTGAGAAAAGTGGTTTCTGCAGAAGAGTTACTCCCTCTTGCGTGTACTTTGGGCTTTTTTTTTTTACTTTGCAGACATTGTAACTTTACATCCACAAGAAGCTATATAATAGACTAAAGGAAACGGGAAAAATGAAAAAGCATAATAAATATAATACCTTATGCGTTATAAAGTTGTGCTTTGTAATTCAATGTAACATCCTTTCGTCGCAAAAAGATTTAAAGTAAACTTCAATCACAAGTCAATTCAATTTAATAAAGTCACACAATCACAAGTTTCTCCAATAAACTGTCGAAATATGTAATTTAGTTAATGTCTTCTGAATAAATGTTTTGTTTTACTTAATTGCATCCCAAAACCCCTAACAAAAACAAACCCATGAGTCCGATCTCTCCCCTTTGTCCCAAAGTCCGTCTTTTATGTGAGTTACCTCACCACCCATCCAAAACAGTCCATTCAGTAAAGTAGACAATACAGCTGTGTACTTAAAGAGAAGGCCATCATCCTCAACGTTCACTTCCCTCGTGCTTTCCTGGGACTACAGGAGTCGCCTCAACAACGCCCAGATTACTTTTCATATCAACATATTCATAAAAAATGAAACAAAAACACATAATGTATATACATTCCTCCCATATCCAACCCTAACCCATCTCCAATTCTTTTTTTTAAATTACACACAAATTTTTGATTATTCATTTGTATTCTCAGTTATATTGATAAACATTGATGTAACTGCCTACGTTACGTAACCCCTCCCCCTCCTGCCAGAGGCAACTAGTCCTGGGCCCCAAGTAGTGTTTGATTAACAGTGTTTGATTAACATTAACAGTGTCAACACTTGGACTGGTCTTCCCATTTTAACTTTGTAGTTTACTGGGCCTAGTTTTCTCAACACAACAGCTGATCCTAACCTTTTTAGGCACAAACTTGGTTTAGACTTTATTTATTTTTTAGACAATGGGTGCGCCCTGACCCAGTCTCCCTCTCTGAACGGCACACATCTCGGATGGGTATTATAGTACTTAGCTTGTCTGCGTCTAACCACTCCCATTCTGTGTCTAACCAGTATGGATGAGATGCCCTAGAGGCCCTTTGAGATTCCTCCCAAGAGTCAGCTCTACCAGAGTCCTTCCCGTCGTCTCATGCTTTGTGGTGTTAATTGCATACCTGAACTCAGGCAGCCATTTATCCCACTCTCGGTGGCGATCAGCCACCATAAAATCATTGTGTTGAGTACGCGGTTAACCATTTCTGTCAAATTGGTTTGTGGCTGGTAACTCGTAGTCAATTTTGAAGTGACTTCCCAAGACCCGCAAAGATCAGTTTAAAGTTGTCTAGTGAACTGGGGGTCTCAATAGGACTGCAAGAATCTAGGCACGCACCATACTGTAAATACTTAATCTCTGGGAATCTTGCAAATACGGTGGGTTTACTGTCTTTTAATAGGAACAACTCCACCCACTTGGTGTAGCAATCAACCACAGCTAATAGAACATTATGGCCTGCTTTTCTTTGTGGAATTGGCCCCAGAAGGCCCGCGTAAGCACACCCTCCAAGAAGTGGCTTCTTTCATCGGCCCAGACCACCGCCAAGCACTCTCTCTCTCTCTCTCTCTCTCAGAAACAGAGCAGTTTAATTACGCTCCTTTCAAAGCACACGATGCATAGCAGACAACCTTCTCCTCCTCGTCAGTTTTCATAAATTGATGAGTGGGGCAGCCAAGTCCACAAACCTGTGGATGAGGTTGTGGTACCATCTTATCTTATGCCCATGAATCTCTGCAAAGATTTGTGGTGTAAGATAGTTGGGGACTGCTGCAGTTGTAGCTGAGTCAACCTCCACTCCCAGCCCAGTCACAATGTGGCTAAGACATTTCAGTTGCTTGAGTAGGAAATAACCACACCTCACTTTTTGAGTGAGAGGTTGGCATCATGCAGCTTGGCAAACATAGCCATGTCCTTCAGGTGCTGTTTGGGTCAGCAGAGTAGATGGTTGTCATCAATATAGACAAAGCATTTCTGGCCAATCAAATCTCCCAGGACCTTTTCCATTAACCTCTGAAATGTGCCGTTAGCGTTCATAAGACCAAATGGCATTACTTTAAATTGGAAAAAACCAAAGGGTGTGGCCACAGCAGTCTTTGCCTTGCTCTTATCATGCATGGCCATCATTTTTTTAATTATACCCATTTTGGGTTATTTCTTATTTTGTTGTTAAACACTGTTAAACACTGATGTAGCTGGCTACGTTTCATAAGTATTAAAGATATTCCACTAATATTTGTCTTCCTGCTGTTAAATAAATTAGTATGGGGCTCTGTGCCGTCTCAAGGCCATAGGTGGTTTAATCTGGCAGAAACTGGCCTGTAAAGATGGCTCCAGAATGAAAATGTGAGATTTCTCATCTTCTTCTCATCAGAAATAACCAATCAAATGACATATGGTACAGTCTATGACGTTATAGGGACAGCTAGGCTATGAAGTGTTATAGGCACAGCTATGAAGTGTTATAGGGACAGCTAGGCTATGAAGTGGGCAGAAGCTGACCATTCCACGTAAATGTATGAATGGTAACCATGACAACGAGCTTAAACAATCTCTATCTCTCTCTCTGATAGACTGATTAACAAGGATTAACTGCAGCATTCATTTATACCTCATCAAAGTACACAACAGATGCATTTACAATGAAAATTGTTGCTGACATTATTGGTTTGTCAGAAAATGAATAAATGAAGGCAGCTCATGGGGGAACCAAGGCCACAGTGGCCGGTGAACAGGCAGTTTCACAAGGCCAGAAAGCCATGGCCGACCTGCCATCAGTGAAATTCAAAAAGTTCATGTTGAAAGCTGCAGGTACCACGAAAAACTTTTTATAGACTAATTATATAATTTTTTGCAAGAAACAGTTCTTTCATAAGTTATAAAGTGCAATATATTTCAAGTTATAACTTTTTGGGGTGTTCTGTTATAAAAGTTATTACACCTTTACTAAATATTTCTCCTTCCATATTTCCACATATCCAAGAGGTGACTTTATTTATGTGGAATTCAGCCTCTAATAAGCATGTGATTTTAGCCACAAACATTTTCTAAGGAATTTCATGAATGTATTTTTTTTATTGAAAATAATACGTCTTAAATTGATACATGATTTATACAATATTGTGTTCTTTATGAGGATTGATCTGAAATGTTTGTACTATGTGTCCCACATTTGATTATTTTATTTTGAAAATATATCGGAACCCCTAGTTGCCTTGACCGATTCCTGACCGATTCCTGACTGAAACTAAATGTATATCCACGTCTAGTGTTTAAGTTTTAAAGTACATTTCCAAATCACTGTTATTCAAAATGCTTTAGTTTTTATACATTTTCATTTAATCGATCCTGGTCATAACTCACTCAGTTAAGTCAAAAAGTCCTGTTGATTCCGTTCAATGTTTTTTCATTGTGAGAGAAATCGGAGGTAATTTGCTGAAACCAGCAGTTAATAAAAATAGCTTGACCAACACTAAGCATTCATATATAGCTCATAGCCTGTAGTTCTTTCAGCATTATCTTTATTGTTCACACACACACACACACACACACACACACACACACTCTCTGTCTCTCTCTCTCTCTCACACACACACACACACTCTCTCTGTCTGTCTCTCTCACACACACACACACACACTCACTCACACTCTCTCTCCGTCACACACACACAGCCTCCCTCATATGTGCTCACATTACACACTGTACTGCATAGTGCATGGTGAAGCTCTTTCAGTGATACCCCTCCATCCTCTGTAGCTACTGTAAGTGTTGCATGAATAAATATCTTTCCTGTGTGTGTGTGTGGGTTTGAAGAGGCTGTATTTCCCAGAGCGCTCATTCTCAGCCCACTCCTCTGGAGCCTTGTAATGTGATTAAAGTGTATTAATCATCAAAGCCACTCTCCTGGGAGCCTGACTCACGGGCCGGGGGTAGAGACAGGGGTGGGATGTGTCAAAAAAGCTTTCAGCCAACACTCGCGCACTCTTGTACAGATTGGAGGAGAAAAGGCAGGGTCACTACCCACTGAAGTGCAGAGCTATGCTGCTTTCTTGCCGCTTGTAGAAAATTCTCTTTTTTCTTTAGGATATATATATATTTTTTTTTTTTTTTAAGGCCTTGTTTGCTTTGTAGGTGTTTGTCGGGTGAGTTCTTAACCCTCCTGAAGAAGGTGTCTCATTAGGAAAGGTGAAAGGGTAAGCGAAGGCGTTGAGCTTAAAGTTGTATGTTTGGCCCTCAACAAATAGGTTTTGTCTCCAGTAGGTAATTGCTGATTCAAGACAAGGGAGTTTAGCCTGAGCTTTTCTTTAATACTTGCTAGGTGCTATTGTAGCTCTACTTTTCTTTGCCATCTTTTTCACTCTCTTTTATTCTCTCTCCCAGGTGGTATACTTTACAGAGATGCACAAGATCTTCAGTGACCTGACGGAACAGATAGACCAAGCCGGCCTCACAGATGAACAGAGGGAGCGGGAGAACGAGGCCAAACTGAGTGAGCTGCGCGCGCTGTCCATCGTCGCGGATGATTGAGGAGAAAGTTCAGCGAAAGCGCGTCTTCACTTGATTTTTTCCCCCCACTTCTTTTGCCTCAGTGCACTCCAGTGAATGGTTTGTTATATCGGATAATTCCTTGTTGGTCATCGTCTGGCTCGCTATCAGCCTTGACACAGTTGAATGACACTGTATTGAAATTTAATATTTATTTATTTCGGTTTTTCATCAGTCTAACATAACCTCTTCATTTGTAACTTGTAGAGAACACTAATAAGCGTTTCAGGCAAAAAGCCACCCTTAAAAGCCATTCTAACAATGAAGTTGGCTCAAAGCCAGCGCTGGGAAAGACTTGATTTTTGTTTTTGAAACTCACGTGTTGAAAATGTGCTGAAGTGGTCACCCACTCAATTTCGAGCCGCTCGCTTCTCCCTATTGTCCATCATCCGTGAAAGCTTCTCTAGCTCGGCTTTGCGTTCACATTTAGTAGGGGGGAGAAAAAAATCGCCCTCGTAGAAAGACTGCAATCGCCGTTTAATGGCAAGTCACTTCTATTATGTGCTTTATGTGAAGTGTGGTCTCTAATGGGTTGTGTAGGCTACTATGTTTGCCACCTGCGTCGAAAAAGTGCGGTAACATAAAGCAAACATAAACATACACCTGCGTTTATTTGAATCTTTCAGAGCTATTGTTTATTTTGCGTTGTACATTCTAATCCAGTGATCTTCGTTGTGTCACATGTAATGAAATGTGCATTGACAAAGTGAATACATATTTGAAATGACCCGCTATAGATATGACCCAACAACTAGCCTATGTGGCTTCTGACATGTTTGTTTGTGTAAGAATATTCATATATCTGCCCTCAGTAACCTAGTCAAACGTTTGAGGCGGTGAAGGCTCTAGATAACGTAATTCTTAATGTTAAGTCACCATTCCTGTACAATGCGTATCTTTAACTCTGTATTGGTGTATAATGAGAACACAGGACATGTAGGCCTACTGCACGGTGCTATTAGTTACATTTCGTTCTCACTTCAGTGGAAGCAACAGTAATGTATGTGACATCAAACTGGCCAAAACAATACTGCAGCGCCCTCTAGTGGTAATCTTCTTCTGTGCAACACCTTAGTAGGATTGTGTCATTATTGTGTTGGTTTCATTAGTTTTTCTCATTGTCTTTGTGTTTTTTTAATTATGTATGTAGGGTTGAATACTAGAGTGTTAATTTATCTTGTGTTTGGATAGTGTTACACAGCCATAACACTAATGTTCCAG
The DNA here is from genome assembly GCF_900700415.2 of Clupea harengus. Classification (NCBI taxonomy): domain Eukaryota; kingdom Metazoa; phylum Chordata; class Actinopteri; order Clupeiformes; family Clupeidae; genus Clupea; species Clupea harengus. The sequence goes on along the minus strand of NC_045158.1, from coordinate 4,514,510 downwards.
TGCCAGTCAAGGCCCTTTTGGTCAATAGGACCAATCCCCACATCACGTTAAGAAGCTGTTAAGACCTTGTTGTAAATATTGCCTATAAAATGATGCTAATGTCAATCACTGTATGAAGAAAGACAAGCCCAACTAATGAAGTAACTCGACCATGGAATGCTTGGACTGTTGAAATGTTTTAAGGGAAGTTTCCTCTGTGCCTTCATGTTCCTCTGTGTCATTTGCAGAGGTTATTGTTTGCTCATAATGAAAATTATTGTTTTGCTTTCATGTCTGTGTACTTTTCACTGAAGTCCTAAATATTGTTTGGATCTATTAACACATTGCATCATCTCATCCCTTTCATACGAGTAGATAACCGGATATTTTGCCATCATTGTTACTTACCTAATTTGAATCAACTCTTTCTGGTAATGTCGTGTTTTGTAGGGACTAAGTGTGTGTCTTTTTATTAAAAAGAGGGTACATTTGAAAAAATGTGCCGTCCTTTGTCATGAAGCATTTGTGTCCTCTTCTGATAATATCCTGAAGAGTATTATTGTCAACCAGCAGTGTCAGATTGTGTTGCGTCTTCATTCATGCCCAGTTCATTTAGGATCAAGAGAAGTCAAGGACACTTCAGATTTCCATGCTGTAACAGTGTTTTTATTCCTTGTAAGAAATCCAACAATTATCCTGTAGTCCTCTATATGATTGGCCATTAGTCAAGTCATTTATTTCTCCTCCTATATTCGATATTTACAACAATGCACGTTATCATTTACAGGCTCACGGTATATTACACAAGCTGCATAAATTACGTCGGGTCCGCACTCATGAGAAACTCCCTCTCGCACAACGCAACAAGTAGCAGGGAACTGGTTTAAGATGCTTGACACTTCAATGACATGTTTTAAAAGAGCAATGTGTTTTTTCGTGGGACCGGAATAAAGCTAAACGCTAGAGCTAAAGTAAAGGGCCACAATGCAGATCCCTTTAAGTTGCTGTGGACTGGCTTTGCGCTCTACCTAAAGAGGGGGACGGATACGCAAGGGGGCCATTCCCTTTAAGTCCACTCCCAGAATCCTTTGCCTGGGAACCTCTAAATCATATATATACACACACACACACACACACTACATTCTAAACAGAAGTGGATGTGAGCAACCCATTCTCTTGCTCGGCTAAGAAAGGCCCCTGCCTGTGTGTTTGTGCTCTAGTTATGTGAGTGAGGTATGCTATAATCAGAACAGGGCAAGAACAGCACGTCCACTGGTGGTCTGGTTCCCCTGGGTACCTTAAGCAACATTCTTTGAGAGCTGGATTTGGGTGTGTGTGTGCTTTCAGAACTCAGTGTTCGAGTGTGGCAGGAAGTCTACAACTGTGATTTGCTAAAAATGCTAACAAGATAAACACAAACGCTCAGGCCAGATGAGGGTGCAAAAACACCCTAGGCACCAAAACAGAGGCTCGCTGTGTTTAACAACATGAAACCACCTAGGTCATTTGTGTGTGTTTGTTTGTGAGCTAGTTTGTCTAGTTCAGGGGCCTCTAAGCAGTCGTTTTGCCGTACATGAGGGTGATCTGTTCTTGGAAGGCTTTGCGCAGGTCGACACGGCGGCTCTTCATGGTGGGAGTGAGCAGGCCGTTACTCACACTGAACTGCTCCGGGTGCAGGCATAGGTCCTTCACCTGTCACACACACACACACACACACACACACACACGTTACCTTTCAGTCAACATGAATAATTCCCCCGGTATATATTGAAATCTTGAAATCAGTCAAATTACACACAGACTGTTTGGCACGGCCGGGCCGTTTCCCATGAAAAGATCGTAATGCACATTCGACAGGCTTCAATGTGACTTTCACAGACAGTCAATCTTTATTCTTCTGTATTCGAGTTGCTCACCTGCTCAAAGGACTTTAGTCCTGCCTCCTTCCCTACTGCCGTCATGTCCTCCAACACGGCCTTTTTCACATCCTACACAGAGGGAACCAAGAGACCTTTACTATTTCTCTTAGCTTTATGTACACACTTCATTTAAATCGCTTTGAAAATCTAGTTTAAATTTGCAGGTTTTTTTTTTAGGTTTGATTTTAAAGTGGCATTATGCAGTAATTGTACATCAGGGTTAGGATAAGCAGTTGTACAGCCTATTTTAAAGCAAAAATTGGGGCGCTACAATGACTTTTAATATGGAGAATCGCCTCCGTGCCATTGCCATACCAGGGTCCATAGGCATATAACTGCTAAATGTAGGTTTTCCTGAAGCCGCCCGGTTTCTACTGTCTGCCGAACTAGTAAGTAGCTTATTTGCCGTTCTTGCTTTGTCTTGTGTTGCACTTGCTTGATGTTTGACTGTGTTAGGACAGTTGTTGACTAACTAGTTTGTCATAATGTCAAAGTCAGCACATTTCAAGAGATTTCGTTAGTTTTAGCCGCTAGCATATCGTTAGCGTTTAGCAATTGTTCCGTTATGCTACATTAAATAGCACTAGCACCTCATATGCCACATGTACACAATGTAAAACGAGCACTTGCATACTTCTTTAACACTTATTACTGGTTATGTTTCAATTTCACTTTAGAATGCTAAACGGGCGCTAACAGAATCTCACTCACTGGATTCTGACACAGCTCCTCGTATGAGCCCACAATGCCCCTCTCTTTGGCCCAGTCTGTGAACACCTCCGGGTCTGGCACCACGAGTCCTACCAGGTGAGACTTGAGCAGAGGGAAAGAATGGCAATGTAGGCTAGGTTAGGATTTAAAAGCCTTCAATTTAGGATCTCACACAACAGAGCAGAAGGGGTGTGCATATGGAAATCTTAATCCAAAATGAAAAATCATCTTCTCTGTGTGTGTGTGTGTGTGTGTGTGTGTGTGTGTGTGTGTGTGTGCTTTTACAACACACATAATAGAAGTGTTTTCCTTCTGTCACATATACTTCATGTCCTTATGCACTTTACTGCATGAATGACAGTAGGCTATGTCAAAACATATCAACTCTTAATACTGTACTGGTAATGTGAGCTCTCATTGCACTTAGCTCAGTGTGAGTGTGTGTGTGTGTGTTTGTGTTGATCTTGATACCTGTAAGCTGTCTCCATGTACAAACACCTGTAGTACCGGGGAACAGCGTGAGTAGATGTTCTCGATCTTCTCGGGGGCTATGTACTCGCCCTGGGACAACTTAAAGATGTGCTTCTTCCTGTCAATGATGCGTAGAGTCCCATTCTACACAAGGAGAGGATAGAAATCATTATATATAATTAATATTTAATAATAAATGTATCATTTTATTATTATCTGGTCCATGACACGTCACAAATGGGTAGACAGATCAAACACGTTTTTTCTAAACAGCACAGAACCAAGTTCAACTCCTATATCACGATTTCAGACTCTGAGTGCGGAGTTGCGCTTTGCCGCTGTGTGTGTGTGTGTGTGTGTGTGTGTGTGTGTGTGTGTGTGTGTGTGTGTGTGTGTGTGTGGCTGCCGCTCTGACTCGTTAGGCAGGGATCACACTGAACACGACACTCACAGGCAGCCACTGTCCCACATCTCCGCTGTGGAGCCAGCCATCACTGTCCAAAGCCTCAGCCGTCTTCTCCTCGTCTTTCAGGTATCCGCGGAACACACTGTGACCCCGAATACAGATCTGGAAACCCAGACAGAGAGTAGATGGGAAAATGAGACATTATGGGCCAATTACAATAGGCTGCCTTCTGTGTGCATAGACAGCAAAATGATTAGTGATGATAGCCCTCTTCCACTCTCTCTCTCTCTCCCTCCTTGTGTGTGTGGGTGCAACTGGGAGTCTGTAACCTTTTAATACAATCTCACTCACCTCTCCTTCTCCATTCTTGGCCAAATAATTCATCTCTGGTATGTCCGTCAGCTTCACCATAGCACAGGGCAAAGGTGCTCCAACATGGCCTGAGGCCCAAACAAACAGCATTACACCAAGAGAAACTCACAAGAGAACAGTGGACCAAATAACTTAGTGCGGTGTCAATGTGAACCTTTTACACATAAAGAACAATGTAGAGGAGAAATACATATTTATGGGCTTAAGGTTATATATAGGGGACGTACAGTAAATACTTTAGTCTCTGAATTTAAAAAAAGTTACAACCCTACACTGAGTAGGCCTAGTCGAGGAGTCAACAATGTGAGGCATCAGATCCTAGATATTCTCTAGGAGATTACAATTCTGGGATAACAGTGCTAATATCTGATGCGGATATAATCTGAAGTGGCTTTGGAAGTTTATGGAATGCTGAGAGCATCTGATCTCCTCACCAGCGCTCCAGTCCCCAGGCATGGAGAAGGTGCAGCCAGCTGTGCACTCAGTCTGCCCATAGCCCTCGAAGATCTGACACCACAGGGAACACACTCAATCAGGACTGGATTTACAAAAGACACACACACACACACACACACACACACACACACACACACACAGGTTCATCGCCTCTCACACATGCACACAACCAAACATGCAAACTGAAACTGTCACTGTAGACCGACTTAAAACACATACACAAAACTCATCAACAAAAACATACAACACACACACTTACACAAACAAACAGAAAAACACTAGTTGACTCACCAAACAGCCAAGGGCTGCTCTCAGGAATGTCAGAACTGTAGGGGAGATGGGAGCTGACGCTGTCAGGATGAATCGCAAATTACCCCCCAGACCAGCCTAAAGCAAGGAGGGGAAGGAAGACAGAAAGATGAAAGATCATCAATAATCATTAATCAATTCTGAATGGAAAGATTGAAGGTCATCTAACTTGAGTGTGCAATACCAAGCTCCCTTCGAATCTTTCAATTTTAATCCATCACCCTTTGCATTATCAATCCCCATTACATTTCATGATTAACATTTGATTTCAATTCATTCCATACTCCAAGTTTATTGTGCTGTGCTGTGCTGTGCTGTGCTGTGCGTGAGACTGACCTGGATCTTGTTGAACACCAGGCGGTCCCACAGGCTGTTGTTGCGAACCACTCCACTGCTGAGCTCCGCTTGCTTCCTCCTCACTGCGTAATGCAGGATGGCACGTCTGAAGGGGGACGTCACCGCGCCCATGATCTAAACACACACACACACCCACACACACACACACACACACACACACACCCACACACACACCCACCCCAACATAAGTATGCTCCCCAAAACCCCAACATGCACCCCAACATTAGTGTGAACATGCTCACACGTGCATGTTTCCACCAAAAGCATGCATAACTACAATACATACATGCATGTGTGCTGAAAGTAGCAATACATATCTAGTGTTGAAAATGAGAAGAAGTGAGGGTCTCCTGTTTGAGGCCTTCCTTCTATCGGAGACTAGAGACTACTGGCCACCGTTTAGGCTTTGTGGAAGTGGGAGTGAGTGATATCTCTCCTTCTCGTTTCCTTCTTTTCTCTCAACACTTCTCATCTGGCCTCCAACAAGGAATCCAAAGCTATGGTTTAATATCTGAGAGACGATGCTGCGTTCACTCGAACATTAACCCTTTTGTGACCATTATTCATTTTCTCCTGCGAAACGTAGTGCCTTGCACTTCCATCTTCCCCACTGGAGAGATGGCTGCCTGGTTGGCCGGCTGGCTGGGGGTTTTGGTGTCGGGGCCGAGGCCGAGGCCGAGGGGCTCACCTTGTCGTAGATGCGGTTGAGGAGGCGGGGCACCACGGGGAAGAAGGTGGGCCGGAGGGTCTTGATGTCGTCCATGAGCAGAGAGATGTCCCCCTGATAGAAGCCCACCCGCGCTCCGTGACAGAACATGGACACCTGTCGAGTGTCACACAGATTAAATTAGAACATGACGTATACATGTCAGAGTCTGCGTGTGTGCTTGAGTGTGAATGTGTGTGTGTGTGTGTTATGGCCATGGCCATATTTTGAGAGTGGCAGCCAAACAGTTGATGGTAATGGCAGGCACGGTCAGTAAATGTATAAAATCCTCGGTAGAATTGACAAGGATGGCTGGAACAGCAAAGAGCCGCACAATTCATTTATACACTTCTCTATAAGTGGTAACCATGGCAATATGAAACAATCTACAGATATCATCATCAAATGCTGCCTCAAATGAGTCTTTTTTTGCAGATCAATCTGCTTCTTTCAAAGCCATATAACAGAACAGAACACTATAGCTCATATATTATAGTATGATTAAATCAGCTAAATATCATTTTATTTTATTTACAAGACACTAAACTCAAAATACGTTGTATTTGCAAAGTACATTTTCCAAAACATGTTCACGGAAAAGGCAGAAAACCACCTGTGCGAGACTATACATGCTCTTTAACGCTGCATAGTGTCTGTAATACTTTATAGTTTTAAAAAGGAAACCAATCCGATGAAATTCCTTCCGATGAAATACAGTATATATTATCAGTGATCTCTGACATCAGTGGCCAAAATGCACTCAATTGTATTTCTGTTACCCTCCGAGCACATGTTGATTATTGTGGTTTCTGTTCATCTGATAAAAATGCACGGAAAAAGTTCTAGAACATTAGAGGTCACCGGGTTCACCTGAATCATGCGCTCGAACATATGAGCCAGGGGCAGGTAGGAGATTGACACATCCTCTTGACGAATCACAAAGTAGCCCTGTGAGAAGGTAGGGAGAAACCAATTGAACAAAGGTCATAGATGTTGCAGGGAGGAGAATTTCAATGGGCAATTAGATAAACAATTCAGCTCTAGCTAAAGTAATTAGCCATGCTATACATCTTCCCAGGAGAGTGTATAAGTGGCCATTTGTCATTTCCAAAGGGCAATTAAGTGTCATCTATCCTTATAAACATGCACCAAGTGAAGTAGAGACAGAGAGGGGGATGAGAAGACAAAGTGACAGAATTAACAAGAAGAAAATAACTGAAGTCTGTATAAGTGTGTGTGTGTGTATTTGTATGTATACATATATAAATTATATAAGTGTGTGTGTGTGTGTATGTATAGGTACAGTACTGTGCAAAGGTTTTAGGCATTTGTCTTATTTATTTAGTTATTTTCTATCTTCTGAATTAGTGTGTCAAAAGGTATCTGCTATTTGCTGCACTTTGTATGTTGTTAATTGATAAGTAAAAACTATTCATGGCATTTTGAAAGCATCCTTACTTTACTTTCCTTCAAATGTGCCTAAACCCTTTGCAAAGTACTGTGTGTGTGTGTGTGTGTGTGTGTGTGTGTGTGTGTGTGTGTGTGTGTGTGTGTGTGTGTGTGTGTGTGTGTGTGTGTGTGTTGAGGAGGGCTTGACTGACCTCCAGGATCTTGATGACTGAGGACGTATTGGAGGCTATATTGCCATGTGTGATCATGGCTCCCTTAGGCTTTCCTGGAAGCACAATGGAGAGGGTTGGGTGGCGAACTGGACAGGTGAACTCCCCCTCTGCCCACCACAGCTGAACCATGAACAGAACCAGAACCAGAACCAAAGAGTATCTACAGGTCCAACCCTCTAATCTGCTACTTGCATTCAGATTTGGTACTCTCTACTATCTTTCGGGAATGTTTTGAAAACTGTAATCAGGCCAACATTTGAATGTCATTGGTGTATGGGGTCCTCGGCCCGTGAGGACTGTGATGGTGGGATCTCTGAGCGCTAGCTCACCAATGCTTCTCCGTCTGCCATCTTCAGGTCAGTGTACTGAGGCCTGATGACAAAAATGGTCACTTCCTGAAGAATACAAAAATGGCTTGGTGCCTCACACTGTTCCCATACAAGGACCCTACTGAAGGATTGTCTGCAGAGCATTTTTGGAGACCTACCGGCCATGAGCTTTGGAGCACTTCTGAGGTCTGACTCTAAGATAGTCCTTTGTTGGGAAAAGGTTCTTTCAGGACAGAACCTTTTTCTGGATGAGTATTCTGTTGTTCTGAATTGTACTAGAAAGATGGCAGCCAAAACCTACACTCAAAATCTTGTTTTGAATATGGAACATGGATCCTCTATGGGGACAACTCTAGAGACACTTTCCTGGTGTTGGGAGTGTGACTGTGTGTGTAACACCTCTGACCTGTGGTGCCGCTGGTGAAACAAACCACAGCCAGGTCCTGGGGTTGGGGAGGCTGAAAGGAATAAACATGACAGACCATCAGTGACCACTGGCAATTACTGGAAAATAAACCGAGTGTCATTGTTAAAGACCGCCGCGACAGACAGACATGCCACCAGCTAGCGTTAAGCTGCAATAACCACTTCACAATCAGGGAAGTGGATTTAAAGGAGTTCTGCTGGCGGCATCTACTACCACTTAGCTTTCATCTTTTCACGCATCCAACACCACCCGAGCACCACGCTCGACGCGGTTTCAATTAGTACGATTGTGTGACTGAACTGTAAGATTCAACTGCATGATTGGACATTATTTTGTCAGCCTCTGCTGGGTTTGTGTCATTAGAGAGAATCTGAGACACTTCTCTGCTGGACAGATGGCCACTTACGGGGATGAGTATGTAATTGCACTGCTCGGAGTTCTCAACAAAATGTTCTACTGTTCAGTTAAATCTGCTCAGTGTACATGTGCCAAGATTCACCTCATCTTTGTTGTGCCAGGAAGCATTGAGATCATTTGTGAAGGGCAGATTGCTTGTGTTTTTCTCAAACTTATATTGGGAACTCACCATTGGAGCTTGAAGATTCTGTCGTCCTAAATTCTGTGAGGTAAAAACAAGCATGTCGTTAAACACAGACACATTGAGAATCTTGTTCATTGTAACTAGGTTGCTGCTGAAAATAAAATAAGAAAAAAGAAAAAATATTACGAGGAATTTGAAGTACGGACTTCCTTTCAGTACCTTGTAATTAGGTTATAAACTCAAAAGGCCAAACATGATTTATAAGGAGAACAGTGGAAGAGCACAGTGGACCTAAATGGTCCTTTTGAACTGAGGCTGACTTACTATAAGTGTCACAGAAACACTAAATTCTTCAGACTATTGACAAACACAGGTATATTTATGTAACCACATGTTCAATATGATGTGCGTTTATTAACTATGTCATAGTGTTAATCTGGAGGTCATAACCATGTGACCACTGTCACGCACCATGAGCTGCTCCAGTGGTAAGATCTCCACGCCGTTATTCTGTGCCCTCTCCACCAGGGCGTCGCTGTAATCATTAAAGAGCACCAGGCAGGAGAGTTTGGGAGTCAGACCCTTCTCCTTATTGGTCAACAGGGCCATCGCCTTCTCCTCTTTGTCACACAACACCAGGCTGATCTCAGCTGTGAAAAGAAAAAAAAAGAAAGATATTTAGTGTCTTAACTGGGTTTTCCATACAGGTGCTGAAAGCATTCAACCATTGCTGACTAAACAAAATAATTTTTTTTCACTCACCTAAATCAAGAATGTGCACCATCGCCTCCACTCCCAGAGTGTCATACAGTGGCACCACTGCCATGGAGTAGGTGTAGCATGCCATCTCTGCAATAACCCACTGCAGCCAGCAGAGGGAGACAGAATACCACTGTTAGGCATGATCTGCGCCACTACATCTGATTCAATTTGTATTGGCCCTGCAATTAATATCTACAGTATTTTCACAAACTATGTTGCCTCCCACATTATTCAGTTATGAGCAACAAGACAAGAACACTCTGGCTTCGCTTTGGTTACGTCATCATGAAGGTCATTCTGTCCCTTTCATATTGCAATAGTGAGATTAGCCAACATATACAAGGCAAGGTACTCAAACGTATATCTGCAATGAAACCTGAAGGCCTGAAATTCAATAAATGAAGTCAAATTTGACCAATTCAACACTTATACACACAGATGTGGCAATGTTCTCAGAGAAAGAAGAAGACAGAAATGTATGCGTGTGCGTGTGTGTGTGTGTTTGTGTGTGTGTGTGTTTGTGTAAGGCATGTTTACCTCAGGTCTGTTCTGTGCAAAGATGCCCACAAACTGCTTCGGGTTGGGCTGGCAGCCTTTGGCCAGCAGCCCCGAGCCCAGCACCTGCGCCCGCTCTGCCACCTGCGCCGCAGGGCAGAGAGACCCAATGTCAGTGGCATCACAGACAGAGTCGTCTGACAGGGTCAGACAGCAGACCAGTCTGGATCCCACCACAGAGATCGCTATACACCTCATTATACAATCACTAGTTTGATACTGACTTCAAATGTCTAAATCTGAATCTTACTACGGATTTGTTCATTTTGCTCCACCATAAGTGATACAAGCTGCTCGGATAAGGAGGTTTTTGCGGAGACATGCGGCAATGCGAAATTAATTTGCAGCTTTGCTTGCAGAGCAGACATGCATGCCCAGCATAAACATGGATTGCCACCTAGCTGACATCTATATTCACTATTTGTAAGACGGTTAGTGTTTTAGAAAATTGCATTTTAATAAATCATTACACATTTAATAGTGATGTGGGAAAATTTGGATCCATCAGCAGTCTAGGCTTACTTCCTGGTTATAGATTGGTTAGCTTTCACACCAAATAACGAACCACAGTGGAGTTCAGGTGAACCATACCCTAGATCCCCATTTTCTGGAGGACTCTGGTACGGTACCTTGGTGCACACCTGAATTTCGAAAAAAAACTGCTTTTACATCAGCAAAACGACCTGATCTAACAGCTCTAGCAAACCCTGGTCCACATCAAAGCTCTAGCGTGAAAGCACCCTTTGTAGATCTCTACTGTGTTCAATTTCTTCCTGCCTTGGTTTTCTCTATACTTGACAGGACAGCTGTCTCACCTCAGTATAAGAGATCCACTCATATGGCTGCCCAGGTTTCCTGTAGCCGAGGCAAGGTCCATCCCCTGAGCCACATAAAAATTATATCAGTCAGATAATTCATGCTGAAGAACCATGTAAGAAAAAATACACACTTGTGTTGACTCAGCTCAGGTCTCGATCCCTTGTGTACTCCGCAGGACTAGAATGTCTCAGTGTACTGAATCTAGCATATCTTTACAGATCTTTCTCAGGTACAGTATATAGTAGCATACCAGGGGGTCAAAGAAATCTGGCATTGCAATTTTTCCGGATGTGGGAGTGCGCACTAAAATCCAGACTGCTGTGAGAAGCAATGTATATTATTTATTAAGGTGTATATATGTGGCTCTGCTGTGTAACAATTCATTGAAATGTGCAGGGAGATTAGTGTACATTTAGAAATCTCAGCTAATGTGGAATTTTATTTTAGTATTCCACTGTAAAACAGTTAAGCCAACAGGGAGCACCAATTATACAGTTGGTTAGGGGTTTCTTCACCATTGCATTAAATATCAAATAAAATATGGAATTAATATTGTCACTCATTTTTATGCCTGAGAAAGTCAAGCGGAAAAGTGATGTTCCCATCAACTAATGACACGTGGATAACTTTGCATGAATGCCTGCTAGGTTTGTTATAGCAAGGCTATGGAATTCAGTATGACAGAGACCTGCCACGCTTATCACCTGCTATTCTGAGTCCCCTTTGGAACATGTCATAGGCTGTCTTTGTGTCCTCGAAGTAAAAGTCCAACAGGTTGTCATCTGGAAGTAGGGCAGAACGTCTGCAGCTGGGGTCTCCCTAATCACACACACATAGACACACACACACACACACACACACACAAACCAGAAATGATTTTGCTGTATGCTTGACACCCCGTCATCACTACATTCTCTGAAGAGACACAGGCTGCCTTGAGAGAGGAGCACTTTCAGATGTCATCCTGTGTCCCTGTCTCTGAGACATCTGCCTAGTTGCAGCACAGTGACACACTTATTTGTGCTTTACAGATGCTGTGTTTGTTGTGGATACTGGTCTCGTGGAGGCAGCGAACTGGACACTATTTTATAATGAAGGAAATACAGAGACACAATAGAGATGATGCACACCACCTCCACTGTAATAAACCAGTGTTCTGGCTTCTGTCTTTTTCATGACTTCCACCCCCCCTCCCACCCACACACATACATGCAGACACACACAACCACTCACTCACACACTCTCTCTCACCTGTACACACGCACACACACAACCACTCACTCACACACTCCCTCCCACCCATACATACATGTACACACAACCACTCACTCCCACTCACCTGTACACACACACACACACACACACACACACACACACACACACACACACACACACACACACACACCCCCTCACCTGTACACACACAGCCACTCACTCACACACTCCTTCCTTCCCAGCCATACATGTACACACACACACACGCACACACACACACACACAGCAACTCACTCACACTCCCTCCCACCCAGACACACACACAGCGACTCACTCACACACACACACACACACACACACTCCCACAACCACAACCACACACACACACACACACACACACACACACACACACACACACACACACACACACACACACACACACACACACACACACCTCACCTGTACAGCTATGGATTGAGACTGGAGGTCGACGGGCGGGCGAATAGCTCGCGGGCGGGTCGCAAGCCAGTAGGCTGTGAGGGAGGCCAGGGCACCCAGCCCCAGCAGACTAGAGAGGGAGGAGAGAGACGGCAGGGATGGCAGCAGACTCCGCAGGTCCTCCACCTCCAACTGCTCACCCCCACCAGAGCGGAGGGAGCGCAACCACTCCTGAATATGCATGGCTGAGAGAGAACCAGGGAGGAAAATCGAGAGATGGGAGAAAGAAAGAAAGAAAGAAAAACAAAGAATGAATGAATGAATGAATGAATGAATGAACAGGGAAGAGACCAGTGGGGTGGGATGGGGAGAGTGAGGGTAAATGAAAGACAGGCTGGAAGTGAATCAGGACAAAGGGAGAAATAAACGGAAGTCATTCATACTGTTTATGTTCATCCACGGAGACTTTTGATTGTTTATTTCAATGTTTTTGGTCTGATGTGGCTTGATATCAATGAACAGAAAACACAGCACAGACAAGGGAGCATCAGGGGAGAAGGAGAGATTTAATCGAACACCACACCTCAGACAGTCTGCCTTATAGAGCATACGCGTCCCAACCCATTAAACACCAACAGAACACTTCACTAAGGTACAAATGCCACAAGCTGACATTTTGGTCTAAAATCAAACAAATTATTCTGCCACTCAGGAAGCAGGCTGAATTGGGAAAATGTGTCTTACAGGGGAGAGAATATTATGCAACAGAGAATAAAGCCTTACACAAGGTTTTATGAAAGAGCCCCATAACACAACCCTGGTGAACTGGAAGAGGGTGCAGACTCCTGCAAGTCCATGGCTGCAGGACACGCCGTGCTCTGGGGACGACACGGGGAACAGACCCTGATTGGCTAAATGAGAACAGGCGTTCGGGTTACTGCCGGCCATACATTACCAGCCAGCACACAGTCAGCCAAAGATGGAGGGACTGGAGGAAAGCGGATGTGGAAGAGAACACGGAGAGAGGGAGAGAGAGAGAGAGAGATGGAGGGTGTACAGTAGGCACGTTTCGGTGGCGAGATGGGGTGAGGGGGAGGACCATTGAGTCGCTCCGTTGACCAGCTCGTGCAACTGTGCCAGAGAGTGAATCCATAATGATAATGTGCGTGCGTGCGTGTGTGTGTGTGCACGTCATGGTGACTGTGCGTATGTGTGTTTGTGTTTGAGTGTGCATGTTGGGAGTGTGTGTCTGTGAGAGAGAAAGTTTGTGTGTGTGCGTGCGTGTATGCTTTAGAGACCTGCGACGCAATTAAATCTGCACAATATACCCAGCCACACTGTGGTCCCCCTGGAACTTTCTTTCACCCATTTCCAAGTCCTGTGATTCTCATTCTCCCAGCTATTTGTTCCCTTCTCCCTCCCTCCCTCCCTCCCTCCCTCCGCTTTATTCCATTCTCTCTCTCTCTCTCTCTCATTCCCTCCCTCCCCCCCCCCCCTCTTTCTATCTCCCTCTCTCTCATTTTCTCTATCCCTTTCTTTGAGTCAATGGAATTCACTCCACTATATCACCCCCACCTCTCTCTCTCTCTCTCTCTCTCCCCCCCCCCCCCCTCAACCTCTCACCCACTTCCCCCCCTCCTCTTGTAAAAGTGAAGGGAATAAAGAGAGTGATGTCACCTCTCCCTCTTCAGTTCCGCTGCCAGACCAGCCGTGTCCCCCTTCCGTGTTCAGGCGGGGGATGCTAACGCTAACAACAGTGCCAGCATTCATCACACAGATTTCTCGCTTCCTCATCATAATTTCTCTCCCCCCCGCCCCCCCCCACACCCCGAAACCTGGATGAGAGTCACACACAAAATCTAAACCAAGAGGAACAAACACAGCGCACAGTCCAAGTCCCCCCACCCACACACCCACCAAAAAAAAAAAAACATCAAACTTCATGTGACGTCAGCAATCAGCACACCATTAAAAAAATCCCTTTTGGGAAAGTGGACCACTGCATTCCACAGCCCGTGTTCTGCAGGCAAGGGGTTGTAAGGTTGGGGGGCAGGGGTCCTCTGTGCCGGCATGGGAGACTTCTTAAAGGGAAATAAATGAGCTTTTCAAAGATGACATCTGAAAATGATTATGGTTTACTGACAAGAGAGGATTCCCCCTGTGTCTCATTTGTATGGTGGTACCCATCTACTCACACACACAAAGACACACACACAGAGAGAGACCATTCATAAAGGCCATTGTCACAGGCAGACAGGAACTATTGTGCAGTTCTGGCACTTACTTGCGAGCGGAGAAAGGACAAAGGAAGGAATTGAGACAGAGGCTATTCCTCACCACTAGGCAAAATTAACTAGCCCACATATCTAAAGAGCAATGGCAGATTTACATACTCAATCACTTTCTGACCCACAGGCTCCTACAGAAACCTTACGGAACCGTATGGGTGTCTGAAGTAGAGCTAGAAGTTATCACATCCATCCATCTTTACCACTGACAGAGCCAGACATCTGTAAAGTACTATTGTAAGAGTCTGCAAGGGGGGGAAAAGGATGATGATACAAAAAATAGCTTTAGCTAACGGCCGCATCACTGTGTCTTATAGGGCACAGTCAAGTATTGGTATATCCATCATGGTCCTATTGTGTATACAAGCAAGGGATTTTCACTTTAATGTGAAATACCTACACATTTTTGTGTTCTCTGTGGTCATGCACCAGCGATTTCATTGATCAGCTGAATAAACAAGAAAATCTAATTTAAATCCAGTTTGTATATTTGGCCAGAAATTTGTAACAAAACAATCGGAAACAACAATTTCTAAAATTGTAAGACTTTAAGCTGTTGGAATTGTAGCCTAAGCGTTTGTTCTGCGCATCCACTGACGCATGTCTAATGAATGACTGGTAATGAAAGGACAGCAACACACACACACAAGGTAATCACAACTTCTGACTTGCATAACAGCAGACATGAAAGGCCTGCAGGTCGTAAGAAAGTAAATGACAGCCACATCACCAACACCTGGAGCTGCTTTACGAGTCTGCGGAATCTGCTAACAATTAGCCTTAGCTTGGAGCATCTAGATTAACTCAGCCAAATAAACTAAGCTAAGTGAACCAAATGTTTCGTCGAAACTGTTGTGTCCTTTACCTCGTGTCTGCAAGCAGAGCTATACAATTGCAGGGGCTGCCAAAGATAACAGTATTGCGATATTTAGCAATGGCTCTGAGTGTCATGGGTGACAGTGTCCGCCCTATACAGAGACATTCACTGGGGGGAGGTTCCCTTGCAAAAAGGAGAGGTTCCTTATTACGTGTGGAGTAAATGGATTCGCTTTTTTCCAGTTACCAAAACAAAAATATATGACAATCTGTATTAGGTGTGTGGCAGACCTTTGACACAACCTTTTATGAAAAGGAATTGTGTGCTTTGACCCAGAAAGCTATAGAGGACAGGACACAGAAGACTGGGGGCAGTCAACTGTGTTGAATTGTTGCCCTTTCATCAGATGTAAGAGTTATCTCAATCAAGTGCCTTCAAATTGAAGTGCTTCACTTGAAGTGCCAGGGTGGGTATCTGATCGTCCACTCTTATTTGCCAGCATAGCCTGTATGTTTCATCATAAAGTCGGTGTTCTTTACCTGTCTGAACAATGTCTTACCATACGCCTGTAAACAGAAACTTCACATGCATAACAAGGAAGTAAAGGGTTGAGGGGAAAAACATCAGTGGGAGAGTGTTTTTATGGGCTGCAAAGACTTTGCGGTAAAACTTGGCTGAAATTTTGCAAATACTCTCCAATATGACACGGAATGCTGCACTAATTTAATCCTTCCAAAAAGTCAAAGCAGTATAATAACATAATAAGCCCTAATGGTGAGATTAACCAAAAGGCATCAAGATTTCAAAACACATTTAACAGCAAAGTGATTTTTATGATTTCCCACCACAGTTCAGTCCTTTTTGAGAACATGAGTGATATTTACATAAGTGGAATAACATAAGTGACATTGTCTTTATGTGTGCTTTATTTGTGTATGAGTGTTTAATATAAAACACTAGATCACAAATTTGGTCTTTGAGTATTTCAAATTATAATTCTGCCTGAAACCAAATTGTTTTAATTGTGTCATTAATACCTTAGGCGGTCTCCAACTGCTATGCGAGCAAAGTAGTGATATAGAATTTCTGGCACCTACACATCAAATTCTACATGTAGTCTACTGTACTGTAGACTGTATTTCAACTGTGTATATCTGAGCCACTAGCTTTATGTAAGCCTATACTACAATAGTCTGCATGGTTCTGAATTAAGGTTTTGCTTTAACTCTCCCTTGTACGTCGCTTTGGACAAAAGCATCTGCTAAATGACTAAAAGTAAATGTAAATGTAACTACATCTTCTGATGGAACTACTTTCTAGGATTGCACAATTGCAACACAAACTCCTTCTGTAAGCTCCAATACGTTTCCCAGCCACACACACACACATATGAGAAATACACACAACTCCAGCTCTGGTGTTGCCTGTGGACGTAGAAATGACAGACACGGAAGAAGTGACAGAACAGAAAGAAATGGGACAGAGAGAGGAACACAGAGAAAAAACAGACTTACAGGGGAGACAAAGGGAATGGGAGAAAACGCCGGCACAACAGACCAAGAGAGGAACGTAACCCTTAAAACCAGTTTGCAAAAGAGAGTTAGAGAAAGGAGGAGAGAGAGAAAGACGAACAGACCCATGAGTACTCAGGGCTGTGATCCCCAAATGAAGCGTGAACAACAGGGACAGTAGTCACAATGAAGGGTTTTAGAAGGGGAGAGACGGTACCAGGAGGAAAGCAGAGAATCAACACGTCACAATGATGGGGAAGATGGACTGGTCCAGGGCAGTGGAATATGGTCTGACTGTCTTCTGTCAGAATAACAATAGTCTTAGCAGAAGTATATATTTTGATAGAGACCAGACTAGTTTATGACTTAGGTATGAATGGATACCTCGACAATTTTGGCTTGTTTGATTGTTTAACCAGTAAGTTGAAGATATTGCATTTGATCCAGCAGTTGTCCTATTAAGAAAACATAACTTCATCTGTTTTTTAAAGAAGAATGTTGAAGGAGTGTTCTGACGGTTGCTGTCAGTTCCTAAGAACAAACCAAAAACAGTATTGTGTAACTTGAAATGTGTCATTCCAATGTGTTTATACACACAGCCTTCTTTCCAACCTCTGCATGCCTAGACACATTGGATACTGCTCTGTTACAGTGATATTTCAGGGGTGTCTCCCCACAGTGCAAACGACACCGCTGTTCTTGGCTGTCTAGGCTGGTGCATTCCTGAAGGAGAAACAACGGTGCTCCTGGTTTCGCACATGCAGTCTGCAAATTCAAACCCCATGATCATGCGATGCGACGCCCTCAAAAACAAACTAAAAAGAGAGCAAGACTTACCACAATAACGTGTGAGTGCACAGCACCAGATGGAGATTTAACAAGTGCCCCCTCACACAAACCGGAGGCTACTGTAGTGTTCAGCAGTACAGCGACTGTTGTTCACACGACACTTGAACATAAACAAAAATAGATACAACTACACAAGTCTTTCCCCCAATCAGACCACACCATTGATGGTGACCAATACACTGTGCAAACTATCCTATTTGTTTAACTTGTTTAAGTGCACGTTATATTCAATTATAACGTTAGTGTGGAGGTAAATAGTAAAGAACATACTTCGACTTTGCTGTCCCCATCCAAATACCTTAGATTACAACATTGATGTTGCAAAGGCACATGTAACCCCCATTTTCTAGTCTGTCATGAAATGCCATGCGACTGAATGAATGGAACAACAGAACCCTCACCGCGAAACTCACAGAAAGAAAACTAATAGTGCTAATTCAACGGAGTACTTCCATAACTCTTCACTTTTCTGCCTTACGCTACAAGAAAAGCTTTTGATCTGTCTTTGTTAACCTCTTCGGTGAGAAAACATATGAGACAGTGTAGTCTTACCTGAGTAAAATCTAGGTCACCCGTCTTCCCAAACTTTGCTCTCCTCCTAAACTTCAGAAAAAAATCCCACCCGGCTTGTAATGCCACAGTGTACCCCCTTAACGCCGCCCTTATTCCCCCCGCCTCTCGAAGGAGGCATGGCTCCGAAAGCAACCACTCCGGCAGTATTGCACTATACAGACCTTCTGTGAATGATGATTCTAACATTTAAGAGTGTGGTTAACTTTTCTAACGATAATTGGTGACACTCCACACTAAATAAGACTTTAGTTGTTTCTCTGGTATATCGACAGGAGGACTAGAACCACTTTAGAATGGCTCGCGTTACACACTAAGCAATCAGGGTACAGGAATGGCACTAAAAAGGTACAAATGCTTTGTCCTTTAGTCATGGTAGGAGCACTGTACCTTTATCATTGGTACCTTTTTGTAGCTTCTTGTCTGCACCTCTAATGACAAAAATGTACCTGTTAGAAAGGTGCCAAATTGGTACCTAATGAGATACAGCTGGAGAGACAAGCCATTTTGTACCTTTATGTACTCTAAAACATACTCTTAAATCCAGACAAAAACATTTACAAATAATAAACTAAATGTATTTACAGAAACTAACAATAAGTTAACATATTTTAACAAATACAAATTTCTACATATTCTCATTAACTTTTTATTTTCCAGTAACATCACTTCTCTCAGGCCTTTTTGTATAAGTGCAGAGTAAAAGTTCACATCTTTTGTTGGGGTTGAGGACAACTTTGAATCATCCACACAAGGACAGTTGTTTTTTGGTATGGTACTTTCTGTGCTGCTTGTTGACATCCCCCACTTGTGGATTTGTAGGCCTCCATCAGCTTGGCTTCATGATGACCACCTATCATCTGTTTGCATCTGTTTGAAATTTCTGAAAAAATAGGGGAATTGGTGAGTACAGAGGGCAGGGTCCCGGTTCGAGAATTATTCCAAGATACCAAAACACAAAAAAGGGAAAGTTGCCAATGCCCTTCTAGGACTTCGTGACCAAGAAAAGATTTGACGAGGTAGAAGAAGAGAGAGACCTACTGAAAGAATAGAATAATTCACTCTTATCATGTCTTAATGATGGGGCGGCACACATAAAAAACCTTCAGATTAATGACATGCTTTTGAAAATTGAGAGATTGCAGTTGCAGAAAGAAATGGGAACTCTCAAGCCTAATAACAACATGTTGAAATCAACAGTGGAAGTGTTGTCAGGTGAGTTAGAGGAGGTGAAAACTGCATATAATTACATAAGAAAAAACAGCATACATAAGGATAGCCAGTTCTTAAACTGCATATCTGATATTAGCAGTAGCAAGGCCAGAAATGAGGAATTCACAGGATAGTCAGTGCCAATATTCGAGTGCCACGGTTAAATACCCAATGGCACCAATTCACTCTACCACTGTGCGTAACGGAGCAAGTGGAGATGAGATGATGTCACACACCATCAAATGCTTTACCCCCTCAGTGTTAGAAGCAGTGGGAAAAAGTGTGGGAAAATATGAACCTGGCAGACACAAACCACTAGAGTTCCTCACCAGTCTGGAGACCTGCGTTAACATTTACAGATTGACAGATTTTGATGTTTGTGTTGTGCTAAGCATGTGCCTTCCGTCTAAATTATCTAGAGCCTTGGCAGATAAAGTAAAGAATAGGACGGGAAATAATCAGAACCGAAAAAAAAGCACTGCTAGAGATCTTGGGGATTGTATGTCAATCCAGTAAAGTTAGCAGAAGTGACAATGAGGAAAAGGGAACATCCAGCAGCCTTTGCAGATTGGTTACCGGAAGCTTTTAAGACATGCAGTGGGTACCCTGACATCATGACTAAGGATGTTGTCTATAAATTTGCTTAGATCAACAAAAGTGATCCCCAGACTCGCTCTGCCATAGAATTACTTGTGACTCATCTCTCAGACATTTTTACAATAACCAGGCCACTTCTAAGAAATCCCACCCAGCTGCAGCAATAGGAAGTAAGCATTCCATACAGAACAGGAGACAAAGAAGGCCAGAATCCTCTGACTGGCAACACAGAGGTAAAAGCTTCAGGAGAAGCAATCCTGTGGGGGTTATCATATGCTATACATGTGGAGAGGATGGGCACATTGTGAGACACTGCCATGGTAGTGGGGAAGGTATGACGTCTTTGTTTGCTATGCATGTGGAGAAGAGGGTCACATCACAAGACATTGCCAAGACAGAGGGGGGAAACATCAAGGCATTGTCTGTCATTCATGTGGAAAAGAGGGTCACATAGCAAGGAACTGCAAATACAACAGATCAAAAAAGCAGAACTTTGTTTGTTTTTCATGTGGAAAAAGGGGACACAAAGCCAGAAGGTGTAACTCTTCACAGACAAGAAGAAAAAGCTATCAAGACCTGCTTCAGCAAATACATAGTCTACAGACTCAATTGACATTGCCTCAAGACAAAAGACCCAAAGAGGAAGCTATTAACACCTGGCCGGACAAATCACTGCTTCAAGAGAATGACCGTAGCTTACACACAAGCAGCCAATACATTGAAATTCCAAATTATGTTGATAGTAGAAAACATTGACAATATGTGCTCCATCAAAATGGGGGAAGTTTATATTTGGAAAACTGTTTTAAGGTTGTGTCTTGATTATGTTTGTGCTGATGTCGATGCATGTTGGATGTGTGAAGATTCTTGTGGGGAAAGGGGGGGCAACATTTAAAAAAATATGTAATTTCAGACACCAGATGACCAACCCATTGGAAAGGGGAACCAGTTGTGAAGAAGGCCAATTGGCAATGGAACCTGTGGGGCCAGAGTCCCCTTTGGAGACCAGAGGGGTTAAGAGACCAGATATGTGGGCAAGGGCCACTACAGAGCAGAACAGGGACCAACCAGGTAAAATCCAGACGGCCACCACATAACAGATTTCTACAGAACAGGAATCCAAAGGACCGGAGACCATCCATGAATCTGAGATCCACAAGTCCAGAGATTGACTGATGGAACAAAATAGACCACAACCGATGAAGACAATAAAGAAAACAACCAGAGGCACAACAAGAAGATCTTGACACTTTTCAGAACTTCATCTGCTGAAAGGTGAAAGGCAGAAAGACACTCAATAGAGTGCATGGACTAGAAAGACCAAGAGAGAATCAGTGAGCGACTTCTCTGGAATTTAAAGTGATTTCCCCCGAGACAAATATGCATATCCACAACTGGTGTGCACATCCTAACCCACACAAACGAACACACACAACACACACACACACACACACACACACATACAATATGCCAGAGCCGAAACATGGAACACACACACGGACAGATGAAAAAAAGATGCATGCTATGATGTTCTATGACAATTTTGGCCCATTTACATTTAGATTTATTTGTGTTTTGGATGTCAGATGCTTTTATGTTTTCCTCAATTATCTCAGACTGTCTCCTTGGCTATGGTGGTTCTCAAATGCTTCTCAAACCTGAGAAAAAAATTTATATTATAGAATGAAATTATAGAATGACCCCATGATAAATTACCTATTGGAGATGACCAGTGTACACGATGGTGATGAGTCCAATGACGGGTAAGACTCCCTAATGGCCACAGAGGGAGCAACCTAAAGCAGTACATCACCACCACTGGGCACCTCTATGAAAGGTGTGACTGAGAAAGAAAGTTGATTTGGCTTCATAGCATCTAAGAGGGGACTGTAAGAAATTACATATTATCCTGTGAGTGAACATGAGATTCATGCTCAAGCAGCTGCTGTGACCACCAAAAGTTGGCCAGCATAATATCCAAAATTGTAATCTCATCATAGTAACAAAGGAAAAGTCCCCACACTGGTATTGCTGAGACACCTGGGGGTCAGGAAACAAACTCGAGTGTCAGCGACTGCAACTAATCATAGTATGGGAATGGGGGTAGGACATTGAGAACCATCTCAGGCAGCAGGTCAAAGAAACAGTGCAATATTTTGGCTGCAGGCAGCCATGAGTGTGTGTGTGTGTGTGTGTGTTAGAGGGGACTATCGATTAATTTTTCATTAAAAAACACCAGAAACAGTGGTTAAGATGTTTGTTGAACACATTTTTAAAACTGATTAGCTAACACTGCTGACCTCAGACCTAATTTTTGCTAGCCGTGGGGCTTGGCCGTGGGTGCGTGCCAAATCAATAAAACTCCGCTAGTTGGTATAGTTAGTGACCTATGGTTTGTGCATATCCACTCCTGTTATATGAAAAAACACGTCTTGAAGGAGGTTTACTCATGGTATTAACGATATCTACTGTACTGTAACGATATCTACTGTACTGGAGACAGGCTCTGAGGATACCTCTGAGTATTAACAATGTGTCATATTTCAGATATAGACCGATTATGCTCTACATCTGTGACGTGTCATAAAAAGTATCCAGTTAAAATATCTCCGGATACATGCCTTCCTCCCAGGCCCTGGGTGATCAATGATTTGTTCCATCATTTGCCTGTACCTTAAGCTTGTTAAAGGTAACCTATAACTTTGTACCCTTTGCTGTCAGCAATGATTTTGTACCTTTAGTTATCAGCAGTTATCACCTTAAGGACCATTTCCGTATCTGACAGAGTACTTTTCTTGGTACCTCTATATATCTCTATACTTCTGTGTGTACAAGCCATGAAGAAGATAAAGGATTTATTTTTTTCTTGAGAAAACAGAATTCTTGATGCTTTATTTCACATATCACTTGTCTGGCACGTCAATAATGCAACTATAGAAAATATGTACGTATTTAAAGCACGTAAACCTTTTAAAGTTCCTATATCCACCGAATTATATTTTTATGTTACAGTTGAATTAACTGTGCAAGCTTCAACCCATTTCACATGTAACTGATTGTAAACATTTAGAAAATGAGGAGTGTGAACCTATGTTAATATAATAGTAAAGGACTATGATTTAAAAATGCAAATGATCCTTGGCCTTGCCCAGGATAGCGAACAGAAAATGTTACAAAAGGTGTCCAAAAACCACTACGGACAGACACATTCCAGTTACTGCAGTCACATTCAGTTTGCATGTCATGGTCCACTCCTTTTCTTGTTTTTGGACTACACAAAATCAGTGTAAACATCAGAAGTCTTTTTCCCAGTGTGGTATTTCAGTGCGTGATGAGTTTCCATTGTCACCATGAGGTGGCCTGGCCTCTCTGTATTCTGGGGCGTGATGAACCTAAAATCAAACAGAAATGATTGCATTATACCCCTCACAACTGATAGGCAGTTGAATGTCAGTTTTAATCATTTTGAAAATGAATGTTGTTAGGAAGTTCACTGTCTATTGTCTATGCAATAGTCTGCTGTCTTAAGGTGTCATCCTTGCACCCTTCCCCCATCTCCTGTTGTGTTCTGTCAACTGTTTGTTGTTGTTCTCATACATGTTTGTAGATATTTGTCTCATTGTGTTTTTATGTTTAAAAAAATTAAATACAAAATATATATATAAAAAAAAATTTTAAAAAAAAGGAAGTTCACTGTCTTACACAAGGCAGGATAGGTGGAGTAATGGTGCGTTTGCAGACAGCTTCCCAGTCGAACCCATCGAACCACCTGGTGAACGAAACAACAAAAACAAACACTGAAATAAGAGGATTGACTGAACAACATAACTGGTGAATTCTGCAACGGCCGCCCGGATCCATACTTGTGCCTCTTCATATCCTTGACCCCACTCCTCTGGCTCCCCAGCCTCTCGGAGGGGTTGCTCCTGCGAAGGGTGAGACGGGCAAGTGTCAGGGTACATACAGAGCCAGACGCAGGAGGAGAAATGGAGCAGTGCTATTCTGGGCTGCGAGTGTGTGTGTCGGTGCTTTGGGCTGACAGGCATGAATGGTGTGTGTGTGTGTGTGTGTGTTTGTGTGTGTGTGTGTGTGTGTGTGTGTGTGTGTGAATGACACAGTGAGACAGAAACACTACAGCTGTGTTTGAGAAGCATGAAGTTGCCAAGGGTAAAGTGGGGCATACCTGCAAAGCCTCTTGATAAGGTTGGCAGCAGCTTTGCAGATAGGCTTAGGGAACTCTACTGCGTCTATGCCTTGAAGGATGGCCATGTACGTTTTCCATTGGGTCTGAAGCTGAAAATGGAGGACTGGAAAAAGATGCATTCATGCTTTCATTGAAATACATTTAAAATGCCTGTAGATGTTTTAAAAGATTTTCACCCATTACATGGTAATGTCAGACTAGGCATTAAGCAGTTAGAAATTGTGATCACACTGAATGAATGTAGACATGTTGAATACTGTCAAAACAAAGGAATTATTATGCACAAGACAAAAATAAATGAATTACATTTAAACCTTCCTGTGACTTGCTTTGGACGCAGTACATGCTAAACCTCAGGGCAATAAGTAATTTGGGAGAAATCTTATGAAATATTATCACACTGCAAACAGTGACAGTCATGGATTTCATACAGACTGCACTTTAATTATTTACTGAATCTGCCATTCATTTAGTTGCACATTAAGCATAATTTACGTGAACTTTCAATGACAACATGTTCACATAGTAGTAAATATCCTTTATCTATATAATATGAATGAAAAAGTCATCAGACTATCAATACAACTGAGAATTAAAAAAATGATGCAAAAAATAAAACAGATTCCAATTAAATCAGGAAATGTATCATGTGTCACATCCGGTGACTGTTGTCTATTTACATTTTAAAATGAATATGTACAAAATCTTAAACAAAAAGAACTGATGGATAGCTGACAGGACATAGACAGAGAAAACACAGGGAGAGAAAAAAAACTAGGGCGTTTCACGGGACAGACAAAGCCATAGATCACAATTGACACAGCCATTGATCAAAATCCATCAATAAGCATTGATGTAAATAGCTGCAGACAGGAAACACACAAAGGCCTGACAGCCCCCCATGACTGAGCCTCAATTAAAGGATCACTGCCTGACACATCACTCAAGAGGAAGAGAGCAGAGTTTCTTTCAAAGAGTCATTTCCCTACTTTTCACAGAGTGGTGAATACATTGCTATTGATAACCACCACCGAACTTGTGTCAGACTGAAATGGACTGGTATAAGTTCAGTCTTCATATTTGACACAGAGATAATTCATAACTTGGCTTGGCCTTCACTTGTTTAACTTGCTTAACACACACACACATCTAAGACGTGTCAACATCATCACATGTGAACCCATGAAGTTCAATTCAATTAAATGTTATTTATATAAGGCCAATAGCAATTGAAATGGTCTCTAAGCACTTTACAGAGCCCAGAGCCTGAACCCCCCTAGAACAAGCACTAACTTGCTTGACCAAGTAACACCTCAATGCACCCGCACCAATAAAGTGAGAGGGACTCTGTGTTTTGTTTTGTTGAGATCGACTCGAGGTGTCACTGTACATTTCATCGTTCTTTACCTCCCATTGAGCAGCTCATAAACAAATACGCCCGAGGGCCCAATAGTCCACTGAGGTTGTGTGGGCCCTTGTGTAGGATCATCTCTGGGGCCACATAGCCAAGCACTGCCACAGAATGTCCAAAGACTTCTTCCGTGACCCATCCTTTTAGCACAAACCAAAACCCCACCTGAGAGAGAGAGAGAGAGGGAGGGAGGGAGAGAGAGAGAGAGAGAGAGAGAGAGAGGGCTTGAGTCAAGTATGCAATGTGAATCACTTGGCTTGGCTCAATATTTAGAGCTCACAAAAGTAGATGCTCTGTGAAAAATCACACCATGGACATTCTAAAGCTCTGTAAACAGCAACAAAAAAATGTCAACAAACTGGCTGTATCAACAAAAAAAGAAACTTCTAAGAGATCAAATTACTTTGCATGTGCAACTGCATATGGAAGAGGGTGGGTGATCTCCTACCATGATGAAGTCTAGTGGCGAACGTTATCTCTTAAAATACCCTTAATGAGGTACTGATCAAAGGCAACACAGACATGATTGCAATGCTTATACTCAATACATATTTGCTTTACCCATGCCATTTCTGATTTGCACTGCTACGTGCACTGTGAAATTTCTATTTCCATCTCGGCCAGCCTATTTTCTAACTCGGCAAATGAAAAGCATTGGTTGTTTGTCCCTTTACGTCCTTAACTTTATACGGGTACCAGTTTTGCGTAGCCATACTGGTCCAGATGTACGTTCTCGGGTCTCAGGTCTCTGTGGACAATGTCACGGCTGTGCAGGTAAGAGAGAGCTTCTGCCACACAGGCAGTGTAGAATGTGCAGAGGCGTCCATCAAATGTCCCCTGAAACACCCAGAACCAGAGATGAAAGTTCTCCCAGGAGTTAACTGGATTCCAACTGGATCTGGTAACTGCGGTGACACCGGTGGTAGAACTAATGAGAATCTAATGGACTGAATCTGAGTTGGGAACAAGCAGTGCAATGAAATAATTAGACTTTCCGCATGTCAGCACAGACAAAAAAAAAACCAGATCGAATTAATTCTTATCACCCACATTAATACAGAAAAAGATCCTGGCTATTAGTCATTACAGGCCAGGGTTTTTATTTAACAGATGAACAACGTAGTAAAATAAACAGACCAAATTCCAAATACACCAATTATTTGTATTTTATTAATATTGTTTCAATCACGAGTTGGCAACCGCCTTTAAACCAATCACCCTAATTGTTGTTTTAAATGATAATTTTTTATACAATATCTCTTCTGGCAATATACATGTAACTATACTGAGTAAGCCTCAACATTAGACAACCAAATACACTTTCTTTTTTTCTCAATATTATTAATATATGCTTTCTAATAATAATAACAATAATAAAATAAATGTGAGTACCTGTCTCTCAGTAAGGTCCAGAGGTCACCACCCAAACAAGCCTCCAGTAACATGTACAGACAGTCTGCATCTCTAAAGGTCTGGTACAACCTGATAACCAAGCAATTCATGGATTTTACACAAAGGTGCATAGAACATGAACTGACATCTTGAAAATCATAATGCAGAAATACCTAAATGGAAGAAGGCACTGGTAGTAAAATTTCAGTGTCCTGAAATGGTGCATTGTTTGTGTGAAATTTTGGATGTGCTTGGGGTTACTACCTGACTATGAAAGGGCAGTTGACTTCCATCATGATGCGTCTCTCAGTCTGAAGGCGCCCCTGCTGGCCAGAGCTCAGCACTGCATGTTTCTGGATGATCTTCAAAGTGTATGGGCAACGTAAGTCACCTTTGAAATGCACCTAACGCAGGCAAGACGGGTAAGTGAATAGATGACGCATCAGAAGCAATCTTCCCAGGTATAGAAGCTGCTTCAGAAGCCACACACTAAGCTTCAAAGGCTCCCAGTATTTTCATTCCAAGGTAAAACGATAATAATCTCGAACTTTCTTTTCAAAACCTCCTCAGAATTATGAATATTAAATGACATTTTACTTATATAGTCCTAATGCTCAATGGTTGTAGGTACAGCACCATGACTTTTGTATCACTGCAATATTTTGTGGGCTGCAAACAAATTTGTGAACTCTAGGCAACATGTCCTTCATTTGCACTTTTCTTATCCTAGGAAACCTAAAGAAAACCAAGAGCACCAGCTGGTTCCTGACCCTTTCTGTCTCAACTCACCAGCTCCACAGTGCTGAACTGGCCCTGCCCAATCAACTCACCAGCTCCACAGTGCTGAACTGGCCCTGCCCAATCAACTCACCAAGCTCCACAGTGCTGAACTGGCCCTGCCCAATCAACTCACCAGCTCCACAGTGCTGAACTGGCCCTGCCCAATCAACTCACCAGCTCCACAGTGCTGAACTGGCCCTGCCCAATCAACTCACCAGCTCCACAGTGCTGAACTGGCCCTGCCCAATCAACTCACCAGCTCCACAGTGCTGAACTGGCCCTGCCCAATCAACTCACCAGCTCCACAGTGCTGAACTGGCCCTGTCCAATCAACTCACCAGCTCCACAGTGCTGAACTGGCCCTGTCCAAGGCAGCAGATCACCTGGAAGTCACTCAGGGAGACATCAGACGGGAAAGGCACATCCTCCTCTGACCTGTATTCAAAAACAAGGCTAAGTTTCACTCTTCATATGAATTCGGACCTAAAACTAGAATTTTATCCTTACTTAATAATAATAATAATAATAATAATACTTTAATTTTATATAGCGCTTTTCTAGGTACTCAAAGACGCTTTACATAGGGCGAAGACAAACAAAACAAAACAAAACAAAAAAGAACACAAAGGAGCAAACAAAACAAACAAACAGTGACACTTGCAGTCAGAGCGATACGAGACATGCATACTTTGCTTTGTTCTCTTTGTTGTCACGTCCAATTTTGTTGTCATCTTCCAAACTATCCATTAGTTTCCTGAAAGACCTGAAGGACGATTAAAAGTATCACACATCATATGTTAAAACACACTTTTGTTACTTTCTTACTTTTTTAACCAATGACACAGCTTGGCCACATAGCAATACATACTCTCTCTCTATCACTAAGCATGTCACATCCCCAGCTGCCATGACGCTTACAATCCTTGATTCCTCCCTGAAAACAGAAAACATAGTTCAGGTATAATCACAAAGCAGTATCTTTGACAATTCATCCACCAACGTCAGGGTCATTCTCCATGTACTGTATTTGTGTATGCAAGCCTTTGTATGTTACAATGCGAAATGTACATTATTAATCACTAGAAACTCATCTGGAGAGAAACATGGCGGCCATAAAAAGCTACAGCAAGTGATGGCCACATCCCTTTAACCATCCTATGAGGGAGTGCTGTCACCCCGGTTGACAAGGCAGGGAGGTCAGGGGGTCAGGGGGCAGGTTTGTTACCCATAGACCAGGGTTCGGGGCTGGGAGGGACAACCGCTCTCTCCCTTTCACAACAAGTCCTAATCTAAAGATGTATACATAATGTAAATAAACCATTTCACTCATACAGTGTTCAGACATACACCATGGCACTGAACCTGGTCGAGTGTCCCTGGAATCTCCGAGCTACAGTATATATGGACCTAGATTGGGGCTGGACCTAACACTAAGTGAAACCAAATATGTGCTGAATATATCAATGCCACAAACCACAGGGCTCTTGATGCTCTTGGTCCAATCAAAAAAGGGGTCACGATCACAGACGCTCAAGCTTAAACCCAAAGGGCTTGAGGCGCGTTCAGGGACTTGTCAACACACTTGAGGAAAATGTTTTTCCTCCTCAGTGATAGCGCTTTAATGACTCACCCTCGCTGGGCTCTCTCTCCAAACCAGTCTCCTCTGCTCAGCGTGGACAGGCATATCGGTTCATCGCTGACAGACTTCCTCTCCGTCACCTTCACCTGGAGGGAGAATAAGGACAAAATCTCAGTAATTCCATTAATCTGCAGGGGCAGGATCAATCCGCTTCATTTATATATATTCACTACCCGACAGCAGTGTGCTGAAATGTCACATTTGAATGCCAAAACTGAGTGCCAGAAATCTCTATATCCTGTCACAACCAAAGCTCCAGCTCCTCACTCCTATTAAATATGCTTGTCTGCACTCTTTAAGTGCATTCATTAATACTGGGTGACTAACAATGATGGGTTGATCTGTCTTTTTTCCTTATTCCTACTGATTATTTACTGACATTAAAGAAAAATAAGGCTTAAATTTGGGTTCAGACAATGTTTTACTGTTACAGCTACTGTTTATCTTCCTTTTGAAAGCAAAGCTTCACTGAATTCCAAAATCCACTGTGTTGTGCAGTTGTTTCTCACACAACCCTGAATGAAGAGTTTTCAGCAGTGTAAAACAAAATAAAAAAAACACAGTGTTCCTGTCTGGTTGCCTTTCCTTTTCTCTCCGGTTTTTGCTCAATAATACATGGCGCCCTCTTTCAAAACAACTAGTACAGTGTTGTTTTGATGCAGTTCACGTAGGCACATATGCCCTCTTATGGATGGGCTACGCTGGCTTGTGCTGGCCTCACCTGGCCTTGGCTCACGATGAAGAAAGAGTCTCCCGGGCAGCCATGGCGGATGATGTAATCACCGTCGCTGTATTGACACTGAGGGGCAAGTGTGGGGTGGGGTTGGTAGACAGCAGAAACGGGGTGATTTTAGAACGGGCAGTGGAGAACATGCAGAAAAAAAACGTGTGTGAAAAGAGGAGAGTGCTGCAGCAAGCACGGCTAGTCCGTGGTGTTTAAAAGACAGCTGGCCCAGATGCTGTGTGCCTGTTTAAGGCTGCCTATGAGAGCACTGAAATGGGCTGCAGGGTATACAGATCTCTCTGGAGAGAGACGGAACTCCTCAAAGACTATAAGACAGTTTGAGTACTGATGCTTCAATCGTGTCTGAGTCCAGCTGGGTCGCATATCAGAGAGGTTGTATTACAATCGAGATGACGCACCTCCTCCAGGGCGTCAGACACCTTCACCAGAGCATCCTCTGGTAATGACCTGAAGAAAGACTCGCTGCAAACAAATCACACAAGACACAAATGAGACTCATCATGCCATAGAGACTGATTAGCAGCATCCACATTGACTAGCACGCCATGTATGCGCCTGTAAGGGCTATGGCAATAACTGGTTGGGCTGTTGCTGTGGAACAAATGAGTTTGCTCAGTGTCAGCGTTGTAACCAGTGGTGATGACCTGCGCAAGAGATCCAGCGACTGAGAGATTCTTAGAAGGCCACTCGTCAGCATAATGGACTGGAACGCCTGACCATCTATGACCCATAGCTTGCAGTTCATTATGGCTGCAATGAGACACAGACAGAGGAAGGAAGAAAGAAAGAAAGAAAGAAAGAAAGAAAGAAAAAGAGAGAAAAACTCTCAGAAAGAGGCAGAGAGAGAAACACACAGGGGCAAAACAGAGACAGTGAATAGGTAGTTTCAAACACAAACATTTATCAGCA
>NC_045158.1:4443369-4482692 GCF_900700415.2 Clupea harengus | reverse complement strand
GTTCTCACTGAGCAACTCTTTATACCAATAGATCCCATGGCATACATTGATACAATTTCTATTAACATCTAGAATAATTCTGTAATTTTAAAATTCATTATACATCTTATCACTGCACTGCTGCTTAAATGGCACAATTACAAAGCAAGATAAATGGTCGTTTTGCCCCTGTCATTGACACACACAAAAAAAACACATATGCAACATGTGGCAGATGACTTACCTGAGATTTCTTCCCCTCACTGAGAAGAGCCTTGGCCTCCTCTCTGCATCTGTCAAAAAGAAACAGCATATATTTGGATCATCACTTGCCTCCTCTTTTGTTTGGAACTAATTCATAAGACCTTTGTTCAGAATGAATTTGTATGAATGTGGTAAAAAAAAAGTTTGTATCAGTTAAAAAGAATAGTGTGCGTGATTTCTCCTTTGTTTATTAGTTTATTAACATGCTCAAATTTGTGTTTAAAGTAAGCTGCCTCTGTCAACGTATGATAGAAGACAATCTTGGATAGTAATACGTCTGGATTGAATGATTTGTGAGTTGCCTTCAAGGCTTACTTCTCTGCCTCCTTGCCCAGTGCTTCCACTCTCTCTCCCAGCAGCTTCTCGCTGCGTTGCAGCTGAAAGATCCCCAGGTCCACATCACTGACAGGACTCACACGACCTTGAGCTGGCTGGGAGAACTTCACTAGCTGGACAGGACAGACACATCAAAATTACAGATGACACATTCAATTTCCATTGATCACATTTACACCGATTTAACAGATGATCTTATGTTACCCCTTACAAGACAGTGAATGTTTATATTTTATCAGTAGCTCACTTCACTGTCAATGACACTTGAGCAGTATATACGAATTGGGTAACTATCACTATACAGTGAGCCAACCAGAATTAAAACAAATTCATCAACGCACTTTTTCGCCTTCGTGAAGAGACACGGTCACCTGCTTGTCTCTCTGCAGCTGAAGCAGAGCCAAGCACAGAGTGGACTCATCAGGACAGACATGAGAGGCCAGTGTTCTCACATCCTGAAAGGACAGCAGGCACCTGTCTGCCAGTGGGGAGGACCGATATGTCTCCAGCAGCTTCACTGCCCTCTCCTAAATACAACAGACACAAGACATAATTTTGTATTACTGAGTGCATGTATTTAAATGTTGTAAAATTCTGCAAGTAATTAGCTCTCCTTTCTTCTCTTAATAAAATTGATGTCCGCTTATGATAATGTTACATGCTGGTAGGGTGATAGTATATTTTGGCAATGTCTGACATGATCAGCATTGGAGACCACACTCACCTTGACCAACTCAATCACGACGAAAGACTCTTCTAGGGGCACACGGCCACTGCCCAAAAGAGTGGACAATGTCCACTTCAGTGGCTTAACAAGCAAAAGGCCAACTCCCCACGACAGCCAGCCAGAATCCACATTTGCAGCAAACTCTGATTCCTTCTGCACTTTTCCATTCCTTCACATCAAAATACAAAAATATACTAGATGGTATTTACAGATCGACAAAAAATGTATAATTTGGCTTCCCTTCACACTCGTTTTACAATAATTAAAGAGACACTAGCTAAGTACTGCAGAATGAACATGGAGTACCTGTACATGGACAGAAGAACAGTTCCCAGACCAAGGGGTGCGCTGCCTTTTCTGCGAAGACTTTCGTTCAGTTCGTGCAAAATTACGCAGACAGCTCCACGACGTCTGCAGTGGTCTACAATAAGTGGTGTCCAGAAGTCCATTTTACCATCCCAGTCTGTAGGGTCGACATCCCTATTCTCTTTGAAAGCCGAAAAAAGGAAAGCCATGCGTGCATCGTCTGCCCAGTCTGGGGGAAATTCGGAAGAGCAATCCTCCCTTGACTGAGGTAAACCCGACATTGCTCTGTAATCAAGGCAAAGATTAGTTAATGGCAGCAGGTGAAAGACAACAAACTGATTACTATTCTGATAATTGCCGGTATCTAGCAATGATGAAGGAGTGACACTACTGCGCTTACAACGAAACATTACAAACACTGTATTATTGTTTAGGTACATCATACCAGAGCATGCTAACAAATGAAGAAATTACTGGATTGGTTCCATCATTAATAACCTAACAAAATAGACTGATCCACCTCCTAAACTAACAGTTAAATCTAAAGAGTGAGTAGTTTTACCCTTTAAACCGATATACATATCGTTTTAAGCTTTATAGGAATATGACCATTTCACTATCACAGTTTGCAAAATATCAACCAGCTATCTGGAAAAGCAAAGTTAATGCAAAACACACACCTCAGTGGCTAGCTAGCAACACTAGATACTAGTCTTGCGAGCATGCGAAGGAAGTGGTAGGCCTAACTTAGGTCTCAGTCACCAGCCAAATAGCCCGATCACCATTTTGGGTCAAATATCTTTGCTAGATGACCAGACAAACCTTCTAAGTCTACAGTTCGTGAGTGTTAAGATGTAAAGTGAAATGTAGACTACTCTTGGGCCATTGCGGATGTGACAGCACAGTTCAACCCGGATAACAAAAACACAGCCATCATATCCTGCGTGACGGGTTTAACCAATCACTACCCAGCTTGGAAATACACTGAAATACAATACAATACTATATGAGCAGCGTTCAGTGAGCAACTATAGGCAAATGAGCTCGAGCGACTTCCGGTTACGATTTTTCAAAATAAAAGTCCCTTATTAGCCCCGTGTTTTCTTAAACTATCAGAGATATTAATTTCATAGTAACATCAAAATGGGTTAAAAACGATTCACTGATGTTACAAAAGTATGGTTTTCTTGTTTTAATATAATGAACAATGACTAAACAGACAATATTGTATTAAGAAAAAGTAAAACACACCCCATTATGCTGATAAAAGGATTATGCCTTCATTAAAGTTGGTTGAACTTGTTCAGAACTGTAAAGAAAGGGTAAATTATGTTTAGCAGTCATTATTCTGGTCATTCACTGTGAAAAAACACTTGACACACAGATCACACAGGTGAAAAGGGATTATCTCCAATGCCAGGGTATTGCCATGTGACACGTATCACTCTTTGCTGAAAAAACTAAAGATTGTGTCTCAATGAAAGGGGGGTGGAATATGTTCAGGACACTCCAAACATTAAATAAAATGTGTGAAGTAGTTCAGATTTGCGTCCCTGAAGGCTCTACAATACTTTAAACATAGGTGATCAGACAGGCGAAAATGCATTATTTTCAATGGCAGGGCCATGTGACATGTATCGCTCTTTGCTGAAAAAACTAAAGATTGTGTCTCAATGAAAGGGGGGTGGAATATGTTCAGGACACTCCAAACATTAAATAAAATGTGTGAAGTAGTTCAGATTTGCGTCCCTGAAGGCTCCACAATACTTTAAACATAGGTGATCAGACAGGCGAAAATGCATTATCTTCAATGGCAGGGCCATGTGACATGTATCACTCTTTGCTGAAAAAACTAAAGATTGTGTCTCAATGAAAGGGGGGTGGAATATGTTCAGGACACTCCA
Organism: Clupea harengus; assembly: GCF_900700415.2. Taxonomy (NCBI): domain Eukaryota; kingdom Metazoa; phylum Chordata; class Actinopteri; order Clupeiformes; family Clupeidae; genus Clupea; species Clupea harengus. The sequence goes on along the minus strand of NC_045158.1, from coordinate 4,479,176 downwards.
AACATTAAATAAAATGTGTGAAGTAGTTCAGATTTGCGTCCCTGAAGGCTCCACAATACTTTAAACATAGGTGATCAGACAGGCGAAAATGCATTATCTTCAATGGCAGGGCCATGTGACATGTATCACTCTTTGCTGAAAAAACTAAAGATTGTGTCTCAATGAAAGGGGGGTGGAATATGTTCAGGACACTCCAAACATTAAATAAAATGTGTGAAGTAGTTCAGATTTGCGTCCCTGAAGGCTCCACAATACTTTAAACATAGGTGATCAGACAGGCGAAAATGCATTATCTTCAATGGCAGGGCCATGTGACATGTATCACTCTTTGCTGAAAAAACTAAATATTGTGTCTCAATGAAAGGGGGGTGGAATATGTTCAGGACACTCCAAACATTAAATAAAATGTGTGAAGTAGTTCAGATTTGCGTCCCTGAAGGCTCCACAATACTTTAAACATAGGTGATCAGACAGGCGAAAATGCATTATCTTCAATGGCAGGGCCATGTGACATGTATCACTCTTTGCTGAAAAAACTAAAGATTGTGTCTCAATGAAAGGGGGGTGGAATATGTTCAGGACACTCCAAACATTAAATAAAATGTGTGAAGTAGTTCAGATTTGCGTCCCTGAAGGCTCCACAATACTTTAAACATAGGTGATCAGACAGGCGAAAATGCATTACCTTCAATGGCAGGGCCATGTGATACATATGACACTTTGCTGAAAAAACTAAAGATTGTGTCTCAATGAAAGGGGGGTCGAATATGTTCAGGACACTCCAAACATTAAATAAAATGTGTGAAGTAGTTGAGATTTACGTCCCTGAGTGCTCCACAATACTTTAAACGTACGTGTCACATGGCCCTGCCATTGAACATAATGCATTTTCGCCTGTCTGATCACCTATGTTTAAAGTATTGTGGAGCATTCAGGGACGTAAATCTCAACTACTTCACACATTTTATTTAATGTTTGGAGTGTCCTGAACATATTCCACCCCCCTTTCATTGAGACACAATCTTTAGTTTTTTCAGCAAAGAGTGATACATGTCACATGGCCCTACCATTGAAGACAATGCATTATCGCCTGTCTGATCACCTATGTTTAAAGTATTGTGGAGCATTCAGGGACGTAAATCTCAACTACTTCACACATTTTATTTAATGTTTGGAGTGTCCTGAACATATTCCACCCCCCTTTCATTGAGACACAATCTTTAGTTTTTTCAGCAAAGAATGATACATGTCACATGGCCCTGCCATTGAAGTTAATGCATTTTTGCCTGTGTGTAGGCCTATGTTTAAAGTATTGTGGAGCCTTCAGGGACGTAAATCTCAACTACTTTACAGATTTTATTTAATGTTTGGAGTGTCCTGAACATATTCCACCCCCCTTTCATTGAGACACAATCTTTAGTTTTTTCAGCAAAGAGCGATACATGTCACATGGCCCTGCCATTGAAGTTAATGCATTTTCGCCTGTCTGATCACCTATGTTTAAAGTATTGTGGAGCCTTCAGGGACGTAAATCTGAACTACTTCACACATTTTATTTAATGTTTGGAGTGTCCTGAACATATTCCACCCCCCTTTCATTGAGACACAATCTTTAGTTTTTTCAGCAAAGAGTGATACATGTCACATGGCCCTACCATTGAAGATAATGCATTTTCGCCTGTCTGATCACCTATGTTTAAAGTATTGTGGAGCATTCAGGGACGTAAATCTCAACTACTTCACACATTTTATTTAATGTTTGGAATGTCCTAAACATATTCCACCCCCCTTTCATTGAGACACAATATTTAGTTTCATCAGCAAAGAGTGATACATGTCACATGGCAATACCCTGCCATTGAAGATAATGCATTTTCGCCTGTGTGATCTGTGTGTCAAGTGTTTTTTCACAGTGAATGACCAGAATAATGACTGCTAAACATATTTTACCCTTTCTTTACAGTGTTCTGAACATGTTCAACCAACTTTATTGAAGACATAATCCTTTTATCAGCAGATTGTTGTGTGTTTTACTGTTTCTTACTACAATATTTACAATGATGCCTGTTTAGTCAGTGTTCCCTATATTTAAACAAGAAAATCATACTTTTGTAACATCAGTGAATCGTTTTTAACCCATTTTGATGTTACTATGAAAGTAATATTAATTGTCAATTTTCAGCTACATCTTAGTCATTATCAAAGTATCCTGTACGCTTAAAATTAACTCACTATATCTTACCTTGTTTTAAATCAAGTTAATATAATGCACAGTTAACAAAATACCATTATAAAGTCTGATCTAGCGAGTAGACAGATTAGGACTTTATAATGACAAATAGGCTACTATAACTTTCAAACACGCTTTTAACTATTTTCCCGATCATTAGGACAAATGGAACAATAAAACTCGTTGCATATAAAAGGTTTTTATATTACCCAGTCGATTAACAGGGTTGTTTGTTGTAAAAACCTTTCATTTGATACAACAAACTCATTTTACTTCCTCGTTTCGTTTTACTTCCTGGGGTTATTGTGGGTTATCGTTGCTAGCAGAACGGAACTTACTATATGGGGTTCATGCAATTCCGTTATCCTTATAACTTTTGAGTTCGGCAACCGAGCTGAATATGATGACACATTTACGCTATCGTGTCTGATGAATAACACATAGAACGTCTTTAGTGGCGTGACCTGGAAGTGACCGATACTCCTGAAAAACAACGAAGGCAAAAATGATCTGACCCAATAAAAACTCCACTGTCTCCATCGTCTGCAGCCGAAGACGTGAAGAAAACCATAACCTTAGGCAGTAAACGAAATCGGAATTAGTTGTACCTAAGTAAAAGGTCTGACCAGGAAAACAACCCTGCACTAGTAGTGTGAACACTTCTGGAAATGGAAATAACGTTTTTGTTATTGTCCGAAAACAGTGTTGTTGAACAGTGCACTGTACCAAGAAGTGTACCTCGCTATGATAATTACATATGACCACAGCAGTAAGTCAACGACTCTATATACAGTTGATGATATACAGCACTGTTCAAAAGTTATTTGCATTTTAAGAAAAAGGTTAAAGGCATACCATCACATTGTGATTGATTTTTTTATTATTATTATCTTTAAAAGGCCTAACCATTTGCCTGCCTTACAAAGGCAAAATTCTCTTGAAAGACATCATATGCTGTTCTCCAGATATATTTCGCGTTAGACTCATGTCTATGCTCATTTTGTTATTTGTGCATCCTGCATTGAGTCAGTAAAGGTCAATTGTATTTATACCTGCAAGGCCAGTTGTCACGTAACACAACTTTTTAAATAAAGTAGTTTGCTAATGAATGTGAGATAAAGTCTGCTATCAAACTATGATTGTCAGTAGTGAACACTATTTTGAAACCCACCACCACCATCTTCGGAGGCCAACTTACAAAAGCTGTATGGATATGATGATACAATTACACATTGCCATGATGATGTATACGTAGCTAAGTAGCATATCACATCAATGCTGTCACATTTTACAGACTATATATGAAAGTAGATGGCAATCACTGTTTTGATTTGCTACGTACTGCAATCCCTTTTTAAAAGGTAAATACATACAAACACAAATGTACAAAATGGCATAATGTTGTATGTTTAGATGCAAGCACACACTTTATGAGAGGTTTTGAATATATAAGAAAATATAAGAACATTTTCTCATGAAGTTGATAAGATAGCTATTTGAAACTTGAACATAATACATTTTCGCTTGTTTGATAGGCTGTTTAAAGTATAGTGGCACAGTCAACGAGGAGAATCATAACTAATAAACACATGTTCATAGTATTTGGTATGTTATGAACATATCCCACCCCACTTTTATTCAAATCCTTTGTTAAATAAGTAGATTGTTGTGTAGTATGCCACAGGTCCTCTGCGATCTTAAAGCATAGTGGCACTGTCAATGATGAGATGCTATCTCTATTTTATTAATACTTACGATATTCTGAACCCCACTTTCAACCCCACTTTTATTAATATACAATCCTTCGTTTTATTAGTAGAGTAAGGTATATGTCAGTGTTTTCCTAATGTTTTTGTTATGGTAATGCAATCAATACAGCTGATGTTTCTTCAATTCTGAAACTGATTGGTGACTTTTATTTTGGTATATTTTTGCCTAATTGTGGCCGGAAGTTTAGCCAGTTACGCTGGCAGACGAAAAGTATCACGAGCATAGACATATACAGCGGGTAAAATAAGTATTGAACACGTCACCATTTTTCTCAGTAAAAATATTTCCAAAGGTGCTATTGACATGAACTTTTTACCAGATGTTGATAACAACCCAAGTAACCCATAAATACAAAGAAAACACATTAATTAAGTTATGTATAATAATGTGAAACGACACAGGGAAAAAGTATTGAACAGGCTTACTGATATTTATTCAATACTTTGTACAAAAGCCTTTATAGGTAATGACAGCTTCAAGACGCTTCCTGTATGGAGAAACTAGTCGTATGCATTGCTCAGGTGTGATTTGGCCCATTCTTCCACACAAACAGTCTTCAAATCTTGAAAGTTCCCTGGGCCTCTTCTATGATCTCTGATCTTCAGTTCTTTCCATAGATTTTCAATTGGATTCAAGTCAGGTGATTGGCTGGGCCATTCTAGCAGCTTTATTTATTTTTTCTCTGAAACCAATTGAGAGTTTCCTTGGCTGTTCACTTTCTTGCTGAAATGTCCACCGTCGTTTCATCTTCATCATCCTGGTAGATGGCAGCAGATTTTTAACAAGAATGTCTCGGTACATTTTTCCATTCATCCTTCCTTCAATTGTGTAAAGTTTGCCAGTACCGTATGCTGAAAAGCAGCCCCACACCATGATGTTCCCACCTCCAAACTTCACTGTTGGGATGATGTACAGTGCCATTTGTCCTCCAAACATGGTGTGCATTATGGCATCCAAAGAGTTCAAATTTGCTCTCATCTGACCAGACTATATTCTCCCAGTATTTCACAGGCTTGTCCAAATGTCGTGCTGCAAACTTTAAACGAGCTTTAACATGCTTTTTCTTCAGCAATGGAGTCTTATGTGGTGAGCGTACAGGCCATGGCGGTTGAGTGCATTACTTATTGTTTTCTTCTAAACAACTGTACCTGCAAATTCCAGGTATTTCTGAAGCTCTCCACTGTGGTCCTTGGCTCTTGGACAACTCTTCTGATAATTCTTTTCACTCCTCTGTCAGAAATCTTGCGAGGAGCACCTGGTCGTGGCCAGTTTATGGTGAAATGATGTTCTTTCCACTTCCGGCTTATGGTCTAAACAGTGCTCACTGGAATATTCAGAAGTTTAGAAATGCGTCTGTAACCAATGCCATCAGTATGTATTGCAAAAAGAAGGTTACGAAGGTCTTGAGAGAGCTTTTTGCTTTTACCCATCATGAGATTTTTCTTGTGTGACACCTTGGTATTGAGACACCTTTTTATAGGCCATCAGTTGGGATATTAATTTGCACTGACAAGGGGCCGGATTGCTTTCTAGTTACTGATAGATTTCAGCAGTTTTCTTGGCTTTCCATGCCTTTCTTCATATGTTCAATACTTTTTACCTGTGTTATTTCACATTAATACACATAACTTAATTTCTGAATTTATTTGTGTTGGTTTCTGTGTATGTATTGATTACTTGGGTTGTTACCAACATCTGGTGAAACTTTCATGTCAATAGCACCTTTGGAAATATTTGTACTGAGAAAAATGGTGACGTGTTCAATACTAATCTATATGTCTATGATCACGAGGAACTCTCTGCAGCAGTTTGCATATAGGCTACTGTTTTTGTTCTCCATCCATGACACACTGCAATCATGTACTACAATCAGAATGTAGAATATTCCCTACTAATTGAATTGCTGTTTGTTGTCAGTACCTTTATCGAGGTCGTTTTTTCCCTGACAATTAATCTTACGAATTATCCGTAGCTAGCATTTTGCCGCTGTGTGGCAAACAAATGTTCTAAATAGAACAGACTCGTTGAAAGCAGGTTATTTTTCCAAGTATGTCCACAGTTTTCAGTTAAAATTATACATTAAAGACTATGTTTAGATAAGTCGAGTCTAGTCGTATATTTGATGCTTTATTGTGTAAGCTTACACTTGCATTGTCAAACCAGCCAACGTTAATTTAATTACCTAACTGACATGAATTCAGACGAATAAGCTGAACAGTACGCAATATGAAAACAGCACATTTAAATCGTCCTGTATCTAAATGTGACGGGTGGGAATGGGATAAGTGAGTCACCTGTTTCCTAGCGAGTCACCTGACACTCCCTTAATTTCTTCCGGTCACATGCAGGTAAAATAGCACACCGCGAGGTCAGTCTTTTGTTTGAATTAGGAGCGCGGCAAACGTAGTGGTGAGAGCACTGTTGGAATGGCGATTCTGCCGGTGGTGATTTTACGTGAAGCGGTTAAGGAGAAGCGTTCTTTTAAACAGGTTATGCATAGCTCAATTAACATGTAGCCTATGCTTACCGGTGTTCGTCTTTTAAATGGGATTTTATGACGGTAATTGTGATGTGTATTAAACATTGTAAATTGTGGGATTTAAATGGGAAATGTATGTACTACTCTGTATTGAATATGCACTTATTGTCTTTGTAGTGCACCGTGCTTAAAATACTTTGTTCCGGTCTACATTCTATGCAACAGCACAGACGTACAGGTACTAATTGAATGCATTCTTAAACGATTAGCAGGTAAATCCAGTACGTTTGACGGGCATGTGGCTAATGTGGTGTTTGTTACTTACAGGAGTCATTTGTAGCCACTGTTTTTCCCTACCTTAGTTTTAGATCGAATACGAAATTAGTGGGGGGAACATTTACACCGCATTTGCTGTTCCAGTGCAACTAGTATTAAGCCAGCAGCTCAAGGCTTGCATTGGCGGTTATGTTCTGCTACAATGTGTGCCTTTTGACCGTGTGTGTGTGAAACCACCTCCAAGTTGTGTTTGGTTATTTATTTATTTATTTATTTATTGTGTTTGGCTGAGCCTACTCTTTTCTTTTCATTCCTTTGCAGTGAGAGTGCTCTCTTTTGGTGTGATTAATTATGATTTGATAGCTCTGTCACGATTGACATATTAGTGTCCTTTCTTTATCTTAAGTTTGTAGCAGGCATAGTAGCCTAACTGCAGCTCTGGTGCTGCTTGGTATTAGTGGCTTGTGTAAGCACTTTATGGGAATTGTGCAATATTGTATTACTATTTATATGCAAGCTATGTATTGCCACACTGAACTTTAAGTATTTATTGATAAGCATCTATTTATATCTCTGCCTTCAAATAAGACATCAGAAAATAAAGTGCATTATTTTCATACGCCGCCTCCTTCCCCATTTCATTTAGTTGAATAACCCATAGTGGGGAATACCGGGTCCACGACCCCCTTGTCCTAGCTAATTCTGATTCTTACCAAGCTTCAGTCTGGTCTAGGTTACATAAACATGATGGTGTTAGATAGAATATATTGTTTTACTGTCAAATATATTCAGCCAATCGCTAAAACTAAATGGTTCGATGGGTTTTTGAGTTTCAAAGAACTCCACACCAAACCAAATTCTGCTTCCATCACTTTAAGCAGGACAGTTTCATCCATGTTGGGAACCGACTTCACAATGTCTGAAGCTCTTTCGTCATTGTCATTTACAAGTATTTTCTTCCCGGGTGGGAAGTGCACCGTTCCTGGAGGTACTGCAACACCAGGTCGATGCGTGGAGTGGACGGAGCAAGCCCCTATTCCATCTCCCAGTTCCAAAAATCAATTTAATATATGGTCCCCGGGTAGGGGACGTATCAGATATTAAACTGATAAGAACAGATACTACACTTGATCTTAGCCAAAAGGCCGAGAAGCGATGCCGGTTGGAACGATACGTGAAGGAGGCCTTCTTCCGTCGTAATCTTCACGATTAGGGTCGTCACAAAAAAAAAAGTCTCGTTTCTCTTAGCGAGCATGTACAACGATTTGTCCTTTTCACATTCCATTACATGTAGCGTTTGAAAGTCCCTAGATCACTACGTTTAGTCCTCTAAACTAAAGAACATGCTTTGGATACGTTACACGAGGCATCCCCTCAACCAATCAGGTACGAGTATATAAAGAAAAGTTTCTGTGAATCCGATCCCATGTAAAGTTATTATAATGTCTTTGCATTTAAGTGTATCGATCACAATCAAAACATCGTAGGCTCTGGAAAGGGCTATGCTTTCAGATTGAATGTTTAATTTGAGTTACAGTGTGACATTCCCCCACCACCAAGCGGAGAAAAGTGGTATTACAACATAACCATTTCTAACCCACATTGCCATTTGAAGAGTCCCAACACAAATATAAGTAAGGCTATTGCTGACACAAGCTCCTGCTCTCACTCTGGACCATGACTGAGTTATGCTTGCTGTGTAGATTCAATGATCAGTGACATGTGTGGTGGGCCGACTGCACAGTGGTTAGGCCTCTCTCACCAGCCTGCTCTACACACCTGTGCAGCCCCACTCTAAAGCCAAGCTATGGCTTGACTAGTCATGTAATACAGGCCAGTCAACCGAATGACAGACAGAGATGAGTTTCCACAAAAGCATAGGGTTTTATTTGAACAAAGTTTAAAAGGATGAGGACCACCATTACACATACACTGGTACTGATAGGAGGGCTTTGATGTGCAGACCTTCCAGGAGCTAAGCATCCATGGCCTGAGTTTATCCTAACAAAGAGAAAAAACAAAAACACAAGCACCGCAAATGATATGATCCAACCCAAAATCAAATGATAAATAAATCAGTGCAGCCCAATCAAAATCACCAAACACAATCCTTGGGTGTAAAACCAAACTATAATAATAATGGCAGGAAAACTCAGCACACTTATCACTCCGGGATAACACAACAAAAATAAAAATATGGTTAGTCAAATAGTACAGTGAATCATATAATCAAACGAACAAGACAAGTTTATTGATGGTCGCACACGCACTTACACACCACAAACATACAATACACAGAACGCACCGCAGACACGCCACAACTACACCATACAGTCTGCCTGGAGCACGTCAGATGGTTAGTTCGTCGGGTAGCTCCGTTGGATTAACCAGACGGTGACAGCCAAGCAGTGTAGCAATAAGCAGCCCACAAATAAAGCAGCGTCGCGTAGTGAGAACGCAGCACAAGATGGTAGCAGACAAACGCAGCAAAGCAGCAGCCAACAAGCCTCTGTAACAAAAGGTCAGACTTTAACTCATGCAGAGATTTTACGTAATTATGTACCCACCCGTTGCAGCAACATACCTGTAACGCTGTATGTTAGTTCTAGTGCCAGGGGACCGTAACAGTCCATACACCTCCACCTATACTGCACCAGAGAACAAGCAACCATTACCCCACGCTTATTTCCCACAATACTAAATAGCGCTCACCAACGGCACTCTCCGGTCCCGGATAAGAGCTGGTTATGGAACGTGATGAATCCAACATCCAACTCCTAGTCGCTAATGACTTCCAAGAACCAAGAACTAGACGCACGCCACACAAGCAATCTTTTTCCCACGAGCTCAACCAGCAGACAACGTTCCAACACTACTCTGGGCTGCAGACAATGTAACTGCAAACACCTGCGTGTTTAAATAGGCCCAGGCTAGTAGAGACACGGGAATGGTATGGGTGGAGCTACTAATTAGCAGGGATCACCCTACCACACATGGATGATGCCAGCTGCAGGCATTCTGCACTCATAAACTCCCCTAGACATCCCAAAAGGAAGGTCTCACTTGTTCAAAATACACAGATTTCTTGCCAGAGGAAACTGAGGCTTTAACAGAAGAGAGTAAGACTATTGAAGAACAAGTACAATATCTCTCAAAGTAACAAAGTACAATATCTATCCTCGGTTATTACTAATCTCAAAGAGAAGTTAGTTGGAGTTGCCAAATAAATCCTTACCAGGGCCCAGTGTAGAAGTAAATCTGCCAGAATCTCTGATGACCTGAGGTCTTTTGCCATGACTCTCCATATTTACCCTGCCAATGCTTACCAGTTTGTCTGTGAGAGCTTTGATTGTGTTCTGCCTCATCCTCAAACAATCAGGTCATGGTACAGCAGCATCCCTGCAGACTGACGGAAATGGGTCAGATCCAAAGGCAGACGCCCAAGTTAGAGAGGACCCCAAGTCCTGCTCGAAGGTGTTTGCTGCCTCCGTAGCCCTGGGCAGCAGCTCTATGGAAATTCTTGCCGCATAACCACCTGCTTTAAGTTGGTTTGTTATCACTCTGAATAAAGAATCTTTTTATATTCTGACACAATCTTGTCAATTGTTGTAAAGCTTTATACCCTCAAATTCTACCATACTTACTATCCTGTGGACGTTCCAGGACAGCACAACTCTTCCAAATCCAGTTTGGCTCACTTGACATGCCAGGTTAAAGATACACAATGTGGTTACATTGTTCTACATATTGAGTAACTGTGACTGACTGAAAACACTCTGACAGGTCACAAAAGACCATTTTAGGTAAATAAAATGAATTTTCCCCGGAAACACTTTTAGCCAAAAATGTTTTCCCCTCTGATGATAGTTTTCCCAAAGCTTGATTCCACCTATAGCCTATAATTCCTAAAGTGACGCCATATGCCCTTGATGTCCATTTCCGCTGACAACCAAATGCTGTTGCACTCTTAACTTTGGGAACATTCAATAGTTTTTGGTATGAGTGAGAAATGACTGGAAACGATGGCATGGTGCAGCACAAATTTATTACTTGTCAAATTACATCAGAAATATTATGTAGCACATGATCTGTTGCATTTCAGAGACACAGTCCATGGAACAATCTGTTGTAAAACATGAATGTAACTTATGTATGTTATGTAACGTGTGGGTAACAAAACTTAAGGTGCATAACAGTGTTTACTAGAGGTTGCATTAATACATAGTTTTAGAACTCGAGTTATTGTTTTCTGAAATATTCAAGTACTAGGGGCGGGGAGAATGTGACTCTTGGTCCTACCTCAGGCAAGTGAGTCAGGTATGGATGATACCACTTATTGTGTCTTCTTATTGTGTTTACACATAGGCCTAAGAGCTATTTTTTCTGTAAATTCGGTGAAACCTGGTCCTTTGTAAGCCCAATGGATTCATTTAAATCTTTAGTCATATTTAAGTCTATTTTTTTTTAAAACAACATTCTTTTGTTTTGCCAGTGTAGTAGCCTGACAGACAGACTCGATGTTTGAGCCATCCTTGAAATAACCCGTCCACAACTCATTATTGCTGCACGTTTATTTGATCACAACGACGGTTTGTTTTACTTCCAAACTTCCAAACAATTGATTTCTGCAGTCACTATCCTTCCTCTTGTTTACCAAGGGCTCTAGCTGAAAACCGAAGGCACGCAACAGCTAGTGTAAAACTTGAGATCCTCAGGAGGGGTTGTTAACATGGTGTAGGCAAACATTTCACGAAGACAGTCGAGTTCGGAACTGAAACACTTCACTTCCCCAGCCCCTTCCAAAACACTCATCAACTGCTCTCAATTCCAAAACCTGCTTGAACCTCCTACAAAGCAGTATGGAAAATACATTAAGAACTAACAATGAACTAAATTGATGCAGGAGCTCGACTACTCGAATACCCAAGTACTCTGTGGAATTCTAGTGTAAATATAGGCATATGCACTAATTCAGCAAAGGATCTGTTTGGGATTTGGAAACATTTCAGGTTGGGAAAGAGAACAATATGTATATCTTCTCGCACAGTTGCATATTGTACACAGAATTCCCCACAACCTATGAAGCATTTACCAGACATCTTAGCCCCTGGATAAACCTGTGCTGACCTCCACCCCCACCCCCTGTTCTCTCCCTTAACTTTGGCCAGACTATGTCTCTCTAGAACGTAAGTTTGGTAAACCCCAGCTTGCCAACCCCCTTGGATACGGTACTCATTGGGTAACTTTGTGTTCCTGTGCAAATATATTTGGCAGCTATCACAACAAATCCAAATGTAAGATTCTGGTTTACCCACAACTTAAATGAAGCATAAGCTTTTACATAGTTGCTTTGTAAGGCAAAAACATATAGGATGCCTCATGATGCGTTCTTATACAATAAAGGCAAATGTGTTTGTTCAAACTGTTATTCAGATTTATGTGTCATTCTATGCAAATAAACCACATTAAGCTACAAATAGTTTCACTACATTAACTGGCATCAAAAATAGTCTGAAAATACTCTTCACCAAAAATATTCTGAAAACAGTCTTCATCCCAGACAGAAAAAACTGCAAACATTTTCATACTAAACATTCACACATTACTCTGAAATGCTTGGTGAGAGTGCTCTATCATAGCAGGATACAGCCAATAAACTGTACAAATGCCAAACTATTACATGACCACCTCAGAGAAAAAAAAGACACGTTAGTCTTTATATTTTTAAAGATATACTGCTACTTAATTTTTGTAAATGTTGAAACCAAATAAATGTCTAATAATACAATAAAGTAATTTCCCTAAGCTCAAATGTGTTTTTCACAATTGAATTCTGACAGCATATATCATTTAAGCCATGCATGTAGATCACAGTATATTGTTGAAATATTTCCATTACATGTTAGCCATAATCCAAAATAGACCTTTATATATTTGGTCATTTGAGCACTCAGTATATGGATGTTAGTAAAAAATGACCTCATTTATCTCCTGTAACAGTCATTAAACCAGTGTTAACTCTGCATATAAGAGCTACATGCGTTTGAAATCAATAATAAATAACATAAGACAATAAACATTCCGAATGTATGTGTCCTTTGCCCCTCGAGTAGAGGAATTTTAGACGCCAACATTGCTTTCAAACTTTCAAACTTATGTAAAGTACACAACATCTTGTGAAGGTGATTCACCATATCACATCGTGCTTGTATATTCAAGTTTGAATGTTTGTAAGCTTGGGTAGTTTGCAGGACTACACAGCTGTAAGGTACACCTTTAGCCTTGTTCCTACACACCTGAGCAGGACATTCAGGTGAGTTTAATTCGTCACTGTTAAAATTGCAATGCATTGATAAACTTATTATATGTATTAACATTTTAGGTTTCAAAGATTGGTTGAAAATCATCACAGATGTACTTCCTAAGATACAGTATTTGAGTGAAATGTATATATATATATATATATATTAAATGGTATTTATCTTTCAACAATAAAGCAAAACCCCCTAAATTAATTTAATTTAGATGAAAAATCATAGATGGGTTATGTTGAATTCACCATTTTTGCTCACCGTAATATATACAGCTCACCAACATTTAGAAATACTAGAGAATATCCTGCATATATTTTTCTACCAATCATAGACACTTGAACTTTAGAAGTCCTAATTTTGGTCGTATAATGTAAAAAAAATTTGGAGGAGTACGGATTAAAGTTTCAGAAGTTGTCAAAATTGCAATTGAATGTCCAATTTTTGTGGCCTTTCATTTATCATTATGACCCAAAATTTTAGAAAACAAAAAATGACCCCTATTATGTGTAAACCTGCCTACTCTGGTGTCTTTGGCAATCCACTTTGAAAAACCTCCTGCATACGCTTATACACAAGCAGCAGCTTTAAACAATTTACTTTGCACTCAGGTCCACCACCAGGTGTTGGTAAGCCAGGGTCTTTCCCTTGAAGCTAGCGGCCAGCAGGATGTCCTTGTTGTCCACGGAGATGAGGCTGAAGGCCCGGGGTGCCAGCAGGTTGAGCTCCTGGAAGGGCTGGTAGCGCTGGGTGAGGTCATCCCACAGGTACACCCGGGAGAAGGAGTAGTCGCTGCCCAGGAGGAGATACTGCCTCTGGCCTACACTGAACGGGTAGACGGCCATGGAGCCGCGGGAGGGCAGAGTCTGGATCTCCACGAAGCGCTGGCCCTCCCAACGCAGAATCTTGGAGTCACCGATGAAGCGTGTGAGGCACAGGTAGAGCACCTTGCGTATCCAGAAGTGTTTGACCATCTGCACGTCCGCCGTGTCAGCGATCTGGGAGTAGAAGGCGAACTGGCGCTGGCTGCGGTTCCACTGGTAGACCACCGGGGGCTGCGACGCGCTGGAGAGGATGAGCCGTGGCTTGCCCTCTACCTCCAGGAACTCCACGTGGGTGTCACGGTGCCACGGGTGCAAGGATTGATGGGAATAGAAGCCGTTGCTGTTCCAACGGTAGATGCTGGTGGAGCCTGCCTTGGAACTGTCGACCACGGCGAAGTACCAATCCCCTTCGATCTGGAAGGTCTCCACAAAGTTTGGCTTGCGTACACGGGTTGTGTCGATATCTTGGATCTTTACAAATCTCAGAGGCCCTTCCTCCCATCTGTCAAGAAAATGGTGGAATAAGAATATACGGTTATACCTCTCAGGCCATACTGTAGCTACAATTAATACAGGTTTTGCAAGAAATGACACACCTTTTTTTAAAGTTGTCTAGAAAGTGAATTTTTTAAATAATTTTTTAAATGGTGATATCATTTGATATTGTGCTGATATTGTTTTATTTCACAGTGATGTTCTGGCAGACCAAGAGGGGAATGTTGTTCTGAAAAACAAGTGTATTACTTAGACAATAAAAAAACTTCTCACTTGTATATGTGGGATCCTCCAAAAAGCTGGGCAACCACCATATAGAGTGTGTTGTTGATAACCACAGGTTTACAATAGACCGCTGACCGAGCTAGGGAACATAAAAACAACATGCTATAATATTCATACGACAGATTTAGCCTGAGTAATCAGAAAACACTGCTGTGCTCTTAGGGAAAATAAATGATTGATTCAACAGAGAGGTGAACTCTCCCAAATAATTTTGCACCTTCTTCATAGTGCTATCTGTAACGCTCCAAAAATATCTTCCTCACTGAGTAGAAATAGCTATGTTATTGTTTCTTCTCAGAGGAATAGGTTCTTATGTTATGCTTCCTGATCTCTCCTACGGTATGAGGGTAATGATGATGTAGCTCTGTATGCCTGAGTAACATGTCTCCTCCCCACTCAGTGCTCTTGGTTCTCCCACGGAGGCCAGCCACCACTCTCTCAATGACTCACTCTCAGACTACATCCATTAGTTTAAGAGCAACTACATCAATAAAAGACATCACAGAGCTGTTGCTGTCGGCTACACACTGTCACTTTCAGTGGGTGCTCTGAGGAGATTTGTGCTAGGGAGATGCAGACTCTCTTGAACAAAAACGCAAAACACAGTACAGTCCTCTGTGAAAAACCTGCTTGGTCATGCCTGGCAGTCACGCAGTGTATGCTCTGAATGGAAAGTCTTTCAGTAGTGTGTGTTAATTGCGCTTACATGTGATGTTGTGGTAGTTCCTGAAAATCATTTCCACGTGATCCCACACGTATACCGTGCAAATTCCAGTGTTGGGCTGGGCAAACACCACATACTGGTCTCCACCAAACTCATAGGACTCCACAGACAGGGACTGGAAAGGGAAAGTCTCGTACACAGCGAAATCTGTCATATGGAAGTAAGGATTACAGTGAGAAGTGTGTCTTACCTGCAGTTATATAGTATTATAGTATTCATGTTATCCCTTATTGACATGTACCATACCACCATAACAAAGGCATAGAAATTGATTGTGGTCAAATCTGATGTACTCAGTCATAGCTAGCTGTTCTAAAGCTACATATAATATAGGTACTGATTTAGTACAGCTTTTCTAACAGCACTGTTGTTCATAGATATGATGCATAGTAGCCCACAGCAGGTGCAATAGGACATTCTCTATCTGGCTGTACAAAAGCTGTCTGCAATGCAAGCTCTGGAGTTAGTAACACAGAGCTTCACTACACTAACTCAAACAGACCTGCGCTAATGCAGTTGAAATCCCGCGGTGTGAGGTCATGGATGCGGCGTCCCTGGAACTCGAACGGGCTGGCACAGTAGATGGCGGGCACCGAAGTGTTGGTCTTCTCCATCCAGTCCACCAGCCATTTGATCTTACAGTCACATCGGAACGCGTTGCCTCGCAGGTCTCTGTGGAGCAGCACAGAGCAGGGATTCATGAATCATTCAGCCGTCCGTTAATCATTCTGCCAGTTTAGTCAACTGTTGTGATTAACTGTAACCAAATCTTTTTTTTTTTTATCTGTTGTGTAAAATATATGCCATAAGGGTTGAATGATTTCATGGCAGCATGATGTTCAGTGTTTTTAGTTAGTTGGACAATGTTTTTTTGTATTAGGAATTTTCAATGAAGAACAGATCAATGGAACTCCTCAGTGACTCACTATGACAAAGCGCTTATTGTAGTGCATCTACAAAGAGTACTCACAAGTCTGTGAGGATATCAAGATACTTGAAGAGTTCCCGAGGAAGACCCTGAAGGTTGTTATTGGACAGAGATCTGACAGAGACAAGACAAGATTATGTTACGGTTATGTGAACCAAATTGCTATGACCACTATTTTTATAATGTGGACACACAGTCCAAGGGAATATATACGCACAAATGCGTTAGGGATTTCAGTCCTCTGAAAGTGTTCTTTGACAGCAACTGGATGTCATTATTTTCAATGAACCTGTGTAGAGGAGAAAGAGAAGTAGAGAAAGAAAGATGTCAAGCATAGATAAATGTAAATTTAGCCTAGAAAGACACATGGTTTTATCGGTAGGAACATTCATTCTCCTCTGAATCTCTGCCTAGGGTCTCTCTTTAATTTAACTCTGAAAAGACGGCAGCATTCCCCAGCTCATCTCTGACAGATACGGGGGTCAATGACCTGTTAGATCCAATTAAGATCGAGCAGATGGATTGCAGGCAGCGCCACATGGTCCTCCCACGCGCGATTCGCTGCACCTTCCATTTTTCTTGTTAAACCTTTTAGCTTAATAACATGGAGGCTGGTCTAATGCGTGTCCATTCATTTCCTCTAAAAGCTCTTTCCTGCTTCCTCTCGATACCACTAGAAACACAGCCAGTCACTGAGCCACTCCGCGACATCCCCTGCATCTTAAACAGCTTTAATGGCAGCGGCTCAGAGACACGTGAGTTAGAGCGCCATTGACCTTGACAATGAGGAGGGTCAGATGAATGGGGATGGCCCACACATGAATACCTGCACCGCCCATAGAGCAGCCCGACTCATTCCCAACATTTGGTGTCATACGTGTGGTTACTATCCATGGGTGTTCAGTCTGGGTGGGTGATAAGGCCTGAAACGGATTTCCCTGAACATCTCCCATCCCCTCAGGGTGAAGTGGCCTCTCCATGAGCCCCGTCTGCCCCTGCGTGTAAGCTCAGCAGGCAGGGGCTGGGTCGGTGCCCCACTGGAGGAAAAATGCAGAGCACGCACAACGGCAGGCGGATTGAATTCCATGCATCTCCTCAGACAGCGCAGGCGTAAGCACTGGGCAAAACATCCCACAAACACCTGCAGCACTAAGAAAGAATCTTGCTTTCCTGTGCCATCTATTGATTACCTTTCCACTTGGAACTATTGAATTATTTGTAATGAGGTGAGAGGAGAAGAGAACGTAATTGTGCAGGCAGGGATAATGAGAGTGTTGCAACGGTAGCAGTTTTATAAACATGGGGGCATACACACGCGCATGTTTACACAGAGCCTTGCAAATGCATTTAAAGAGACAGACAGCCACAGCAGTAAGTCTCCCTGTCTATCCAGAAAACCGACCACTGAAAACCCAAAGAGAAGATCACAGCCTGAAGTATTAGTTTCTATGCAAAGGGACGTGTTCGTATTGAGGAGTGGCGAGATCCAAACAGTCCTTGCCCTATAGCGATGAAGAGATTAAAAAGTGTAATGCCTCTCATTATAAGCTCTGCATAGCCTTTCGAGCCACCATGGCCTTTAAACTAAATCTCATATTCTCCATTCAATTTCTGTCATCATGAGGGGGCCTTGTCCGTGTAACGCTAGATGAGGCGATAAAGATGGCTGGTGGGAGTTTTTAAACGGCGGGCCGCCGCTGATGTGAGGGAGCGAGCTCATCAGTATGCTCAGAGGGGAGTCGCCCAGACACAGCTGGCAGCGCCGCCGCCGCCGCCGCATCCCAGAGCAGGGCAGCAGAGAGCAGCGCCAAGCCAAGCCAAGCCAAGTCTGTGCCACGCCAACACTAAAGCACCCGGCCAGGTTTCAAACACATCCGAACATCGCTGAGGATCTGACGCAGCTATTATGCACATCGCTGCGGATCTGTGATCCTCCTCTCAGGTCATCAGCAACTTCATATTTCAGCCAATTAGTGTAACAAAATGGCCACCTTGGGATTTATTAGCTCACCAGAGTTGAGAGGAGCGGAGATGTTTGTTATGTAACTGCAGGAGGGACGTGCCCTTGATCAGTATTCCATATAACCATCGAACCTTGTTTCTTACAAAAATATCCTGGATATGATTGGCATAACCTTTTATCCAGATATTGAATAATCTGTCCATTTGATACCATTCCTTGTACATAAAACACAAAGCAAAATACTTTCAGATGCATTTTGTGGGTAAAGGTATCGATAGAGAAATATGTCTTACTTACAGATATTGCAAATGTGACAAACCAGCAAAGGCATCATCCGCAATCATAGAAAATGTGTTTGAGTTCAACAATCTGCAGACAGGGATGTAGAGAGAGGGAGAGAGGGAGAGGGAGAGAGGGAGAGAGGGAGAGAGGGAGAGGGATGAAGAGGGTGGGAGAGGGACACAGTCTTAGGTTTCTTGTTTATAGGAGAGGTACCAGTGAGAGGGTAAACAGGTGTCACATTATTATTTTCAGCACCAGCAGAAAATGACCCCTCCATTAACAGGTACTTGAGCTTTCATGTACAAGCCTTCTTATTGCTTTGTCTGGCTACAAAAGGAGTTGTTATCGAGTGAGAAAGGGAGCAGTTATGTCAGCTTCTGTTTCATGGTTTCCCGCAAAAATTGCAATGCAGTCCCCCGGGAGTGCTCTGTGCAGCACCCGCATGGGCTAACACATTTTATGAGGTTTATGCAAATCTGATCTGCAAAGAATGCATGAGAGTTCAAGGAGTTTTCACTCTTCAAAATATATCCCACAGTGCCTGAAGAAAAGAAGAAAAACTGCAACATCTAGAGAATGATTTGAGGGCAATGCTGCTAATTTATGCATGGTGATTACCAGCAGAGAAGGGGGAATTCATCAGGCTTTACTAGATTATCATTACCTACAGCTAAGTGCATGTGAAGTGCATGGTTGTGACAAGAAGAGAATGTACTGTACTGTGACAAACCTTGACTGCACAATAGCACAGGTACACACACACACACACACACACACATAAACAGACAACACACACACACATAAGCAGACAACACACACACACACACAACAAACACACACAGAGCCTCTCAACAATCTTTGTGGGCAGTGAACAGAAAGCCCATTGTTTGCCTAAGAGGGAGCGATGGAGTTTGTAATGGCTGATGACGTTGACTCTGGCTGGGACGCGACACTGACACTGTCACTGATACAGAGGCAGCGTGGCACTGGTTATTGTACAAAGAGCAGAAGAGCCTAACCAGGCCAGTCCACAGAGCTCTTGGACAAGAACTGGGCACCGGGGTCAGCATTTAACTTTCAACCCTGTTGGGGCAGGGGATTTAGACCGGGAGACACCGAAGAGGAGAGAAGAGAAAGGAGAAATGTCAGGAGAGGAAAGAGAGATGTCAGGAGGATTCAGAAGAGCAGAGAAGAGGAAGGAGTGATGTCAGGAGGATTCAGAAGAGGAGAGAAGAGGAAGGAGAGATGTCAGGAGGATTCAGAAGAGGAGAGAAGAGGAAGGAGAGATGTCAGGAGGACTTACAGGAACTGGAGCAGGTGCAGGTGGGAGAAAGCTCCCTCTGGAATCGTAGTGAAGGCAGCGTTGACCATCGTCCTGAGAAACAGAGCGGTCATCATCATCATCATTGTCACCACCACCATCATTATCATCATCATCATTATCGTCACCACCACCATCTTCACCACCATCATCATCATCATCATCGTCGCCATCATTGTCATCGTCATTGTTTACTTAATTATCAACACCACTTTCTCCCCGTATCCAATTCCAATCCATTCACTTCAAATATTCTCTTAAGAGCTGTATAATAATCGTGCCAAACAATTGTTAACAAAAATATAATTAAACATTAACAACGATTAAACATTATTCCTTATCCTTACCCAACATGCCCCTGCATGGAATTAATGAAACAAACTCAAGCTGCAACAATGACTGAAATATAGGCTATTTTAAATATTATTCAGTACCTAAATACAAATTTGCCGCAGACCAAGACAGCAATGTGTGCACTCAATATGTCTGCAATATCTATATATTGACCCATCTATGGAAGGTCATTAAGCTAGTGACCTCTTAAGTGATTACCTGCTTGGCTTGCACTAATTCCCCCTGGCTTTTTCAGTTTCGTGGATGATTTAATCTTCCGAAACTGGGACACACACTTTTTCTCTTACCTATATCAAGAATTCTTTCAGGAAAAACAGGCCATATTGTCCAGATTACAACATGTTTCAGCGAAACTAATTACTAAACATCCAGCTCAGGAATCCATAGATTCACATGCATCACAGGCACACATGAATTCAGTTCTGCATAAGTGCTTTTCATTTGTTCCTACATATACACCATTTTAAATCTCTGACTGATTTTTGGGTGTTTAGATCCTATTCCAAAGATGTGCATACAAAGCCTTATTTAACTGACTGTCCCTTGGTGCTATTAGCAGGCTGGAAAGGCCTGTGAATTTCCCTGGAGTCCTAGCGCTTATCCCATAAGTGTGCTCCAATCAATGTGTTCTCGTTCCAACCAGAGCCAGAGCAGGCTGACTCCATTCCAAGAATACAGGGAGGTCTGCGGCACAGGGATACACAGAGCCCATCTCTCATCTTTTATTAGCGAGCCAGAACTGAGCTTACTGGAGCAGTCTGTCAGAACAAGGTGGACGCAGAGGCGATTTGGATTGTTGTTGCGCAGGCTTCCCGTATTAAAACACGTCAGTCTTTGCTGTTTATCTTTACTGTAGTTCTCTCGTTCATTTCACAGGCTCTGACACACAGCACCTCATTTGCATTTGTGAGGCACTGCATTGCATTGCATACTACTGTGTACTGTGTTAGTGTTTCAAAGTCAGCAAATAAGCATACAAACTAAGGTACCAGGTGTTGAACTGTTTTCTTGATAAAACGGGGGTACTGGTGGTCTTTGAATTAAACTGTTCAACTCTAGAAAATCTTTAAATGTTTCATGTCAGACCGTAGTGGTTGATATATAAATGAATAAAATAAAAAATATAATAAAAAATAAAAATAAATACATAAATAATATAAAATAAATATGGTTTGACAGAATACATTAACAGAATCCATTTCTTAAACATTTCTTGAAAGTACCACTTTTTAGCTCCTGCAGAAAAATCTTGTCAATATTTTTCAGCAGACAACACGCTACACTGGACATGGTTTACAGAGCAAGTAGGACGTGACAACATCAATCCCTGCTTTTTGTCAATACCAAAAGATCCAGGAGACACCTACAGCATCACAAAACATGACCTTGCGATTCTCTCTTCACATTGTCTCTTGTATGGACAGAAATGTTGGCTTTATTGGATCAGTGACTTAGTATTTTATGTTGTCATTGGTTACATTAGTAAACACTTCAGGTAGATACACACGATTCACTCCCTACATTATATATCTCTGATTTATAAACTACTAGAGCAAAATTCGAATGTAACCATGAACCCTGAAAGTAATCTACTTTCACAGAGCAAATACTTCCATTTGCACAACCTGACAGTGCAGTGGGTGCTCACATCTTTCATCAGTAGCTGTCCTGTCCTCCCTGGGAATAAATACACACAGCTCCCTGGTGTTATGTGAACAGAGCCTAACCCCTGGACTCCTGCAGCAGCGGCAGCAGCACAATGAAGGCGGTGACGGCGCTGTACTCACAGGGAGATGATCCCCGGGGGGAAGCTCTTGGGGATGGCCTTGGTGTCCACGCAGAAGGCGCTGTCTTTGGTGCAGGAGCAGGTAGAAGGGCAGCGGGGGATCTTGGGTGCCCGCTTGGCCTCGCCACCCCCTGGCAGCAGGAGCAGGAGCCACAGGGAGGCTAAGAGCAGCAGCCTCCACTGCGGCCACCTCGGCACCTTCCTCGGTCCGGCCTCCAGCATGGTGCCCCTCTCTTCTCTCTTAGCCTCTGTCCAGACAAGAAGTGGCTGAACAAGAATAAAAAAGAAGAAGAAGAAGAAGAAGAAGAAGAAGAAGAAGAAACGAGGTATGAGGAGACTGGAACTGTCGTCCTTGGCTTAAAATGAAAGCTGATGGGAGGAAAATCCTGCAATGGACAGAGGGGTGAGAGACACAGAGAGGTATGGAGGGTGCTGCGCTCTTGTGAGCTGAGGTTGTGAGGTGAGAGGAGGGGGGATGAGCGAATGAGTGGGAGAGTAGGAGAGAGAGAGAGAGAGAAATGAAGAGAGAATGAGAGAGAGAGTGGATTTAACAGAGAATGAGAGAGAGAAAGAGGGAATGACAGAGAGAGTTGATTTAAGAGAGAATGAGAGAGAGAGAGAGTACAATGAAGAGAGAATGAAAGAGAGAGGAATGAAGAGAGAATGAGAGAGAGAGAGATGTATGTGTGTGAGAGAGAGAGATGTATGTGAGAGAATACTATACTGTAAAGAAAGCAAAATGAGAAATAACATAAAAAATGGAGCAGGCAGTACCCACCTCTTTAGTATTCCCTTCTCTCTGTGAGCTTGTCTGGCAGAAAGTGTGTGCTCTGCAGTACCCTGAGCTATCTCTCTCTCTCTCTCTCTCTCTCTCTATTTCATGGTGCAGCTGTCAAAGCGCAGGCTGCAGGAGCGAGGCTGCGATTTTGCTGCATGCAGACCTGTGTGCTGCACGGCTGACACTGAATTATTAACTATCACATGGACCAACACTTCACCATCCAGCCTGGAGGAGAAGGAGGAGGAGCAGGAGGAGGAGGAGGGGGACAGCGGGGGAGGGTGGGGCCATGCAGAAAGGCACCTGGAAATGGGAGGGGCAAAAGACTCCCCCAGTCTTCCCATTTCATATATTTATTATGTGAGCCAAAGATCACAGTAGTTCTTGAAAAAACACAAGATGGACGTTACTTAGAGGGCAGAGTTCTTGACCAATAAGTGAAGCAATGGTAAAGAGAGGGGGGGACCGGGGACGGGGGGGGGGGGGGGGGGAGAGAACAGGTAAGGCCATCAAAGTAAGGAGGATGCACAAAGCTCACTCTGTGAAAATCTGCACTTTAATGCTTAAAAGCTTTTTGGCTTATCCAACCAAATTGAGTGCTCTGGATATGATATTTTAGGGATCTATATTTTATATTCAGACAAGTGGTTCTCTGGTTATCAGGAAGGGGTTGCTATGTTTTTACAATGGGTGACAGAAGTGACACAGAGGAGATATGGTGTGGAGAAGAAAACAGAAAAATTAAGTAAAGAAAAGAGGTTGGTTGAAGTCAAACTGACCATAAGGCATAGTGGTAAACAATGAGCAGAGCTGACCCAATTTGTGGCAATAGCATCAGTCAATGTGTTTAATGTTTAGTGAACAATAATTAGTCAGTATATTTTTAAGTAATTTCTTTCACTTTTCTTCCTATGTTACAGAGGTCCTAAAATTTCAACTTTATGGCAAATCAACATATAACACAGAATGATGGTGCAGATTTGCACGTATATGAGCTCAGGTGTTGGTGAGGGCTGTGTCTTCAGTGTCTTTCGAAACCCTTGCTCAGTGCTACCAATAGGTGGCACTGTGTCCTCAGTAATGAGATAGGTCCAGAGATTTGGAGTGTATGACCGAGCAGGAGCACTAGCTGTACCAGGCACAAGCAGCCTCACTGCAAAGCACAACGGCACTACTGTCACCAGTGGGCTACACACTGGCACACTCCCCTCACACTTATTCACACTGCATGCTTGTGCAAATACACTCTCATACACAAATACACAATAGTGTGTTTACTGCATAGGCCGGCAGAAAATGGGAAGCTTTTCATTAGAAGGGACAGATATCCATTGTATTTGCTATATGGTTACTGTTTGTGTGTGTGTGTGTGTGTGGGGGGGGGGGGGGGCGGGGGTACTTGCCACTGTGTGAGTGGCATAAGGCAAAACACACAAATCTGTCCAGAGTTTTTCCTCAATGTCTCAACACATTGTAAGTCCTTATACAGAAATGAAAACTAGTTGAAATCACCTTTTGAATATCAGAAACATTTCCTGAGAGAGACAAGTCCAAGAGAGTGAAAACCATAGAGGACATGTGTTCCAACAAGCACTGGCTCACTCTTCTGCATATTCAGCACTTATCCCACAGGCATAGCATTAACAGATGTGCTTTTGGACGGGCGCATTTGCTTTAGAAATATCTGCTTTTCCGCAATGAACCAGAGGGAAAGGATTTTTCTACAGGCTATTTGTTCATGGGGAGAATTAGGCCTACATGGCCTTACAGTAGGCAGAATCAATGTTCCAGACAGATTATAACTTCTTCACCTTCCCCTTTTTCAGTCACACATAGCCTACTCTTTCCCAGCAATTAGCACTTCCTGCCCGGATCACCTGTGGGGATTGAAGATGTTGAGCTAGGGATTGTGCGTCATTAGCATGACTTCTTCGGGATTTTTATAAAATATTGTATTCCGTTTTCCTCCCACAACCCGACTGGCATGAGCTTAAACCAGGCAGAGTGAAAGAGATTCTGTGTCCCCTTTCACTTGCACATCTGTTTGAGGTCTGTACCAGCGTTCTCTGGCGCGTTCTCTGTGCTGGGAAGCAACAGGATGTGAAATGTTTCCCGCTTCTCTTCAGGTGCCGCCATGTTCTCAGGAAAATCCCCGCGGCTGCAGGTGATTGACCGACTGCCTCAACCGCCAAGACCAGGGTCCAGAAACATCCCCACCTGTTTTGCTCGTCACATGTGGATTTGTAAGAGCTAGATGTCACTGTTAAGTTTCATTACTCTACATAGTAGTACTGTCATAGTTCACTTTGAAAGCTTTCTGTAGCCTATTGATTCGAAAGTGAGTTTTGCTAACAACATCTCATTCATATCAAGGTAAAAAAAAAAAAAAGAAGTAACCTGCATGGTCTGTTGGCTCACCTATACTACATTGCTGAGAACTGCTCATTACCTACACCTAGTTGTGCTGTAGAGAAATAGGCTTATGTCACTGCCATCAGTTGTACGCAGTAATACATAATAATAATAAATGTGCAAGTTATTGAGGTACACATAATGTAGCAAAGGGGAAGGTTGTTGTCATTGAATCAATCATGTAGAATTAAGTAACGGAATTAGTCATTTTGAACCAATCACTCCATAGATACATAGCTATAGCTGCATATTTATTTAAGTCTGGTGACTTCAAACGTGCCTAATTTTGTGTTTTGTCTGTCAGTTTAAAAATGACTGACATTATTGTCATCACACAGCCACTGAAAATATCTTGCCAAGGTATACCTCAAGGGAGCATTCTGATACCCTTTCATAACACAGATATCTGAAGGACCTGTTAATGTTGAAAGAGGTTAGTTTGTCTGTATCCAATCTTCCATTCATTTTCTAAATATGACAGCACTGATTTTCTGAGAAAGATTGAAATGTGCACATGCACGTGTCCAAAGTCAACAAGTCATACGAAAGAAACATTGGCATTCCTCTTGATTTATTTAACAATTTGGACAGAAAGACATTGTGCCATTCTGCTATATTTTTACACTGAAAGGATTATTGCCATCAGGTTAAACAATGTAATATATGAAGTAATCCCTTCAGAAGCCCAATTCAATTAAAGTGAGTACTGTGCCCTATTTCCTTGAGTTATATGATTAGTTGAGCATCTAAGGAAAAAACATCTCCCTTTGTCTCATGTGTTACAGAAACCCATAACTTATTTCTCAAGAGGACCCAGGGAAGACCGGGAAGTTTAAAGACACACAGTGGTACACTGGTTGAAATGCTACATTCTGTCCTCAGTGTATGCCTGTCAAATCAGATATGGTGGGATTTATTTTACTCATATACACATTCATGCAATTTTATGGATTCTCACTAGCACTAGTCTGTGTAGTTTTAGTCCTATTTTCAATCAATTAATCAAAATGGTAAGACAGACAATGACAGTCATTGTTAAAACAACACGCTATGGATTGGATGACTATCAGCAAAAATGTTGAGCACATTCAAGGTCAGAATATGATTAGAATTTGTTGGCTATTCATGAGGGTGTCTCTCTGTGAGGATGTGACTTTGTGGCAACTGTGCTATGGAGGTCTAGTGTGATAGTGGGCCCGAAAACCTAGGATTAGATCATTGCTTCTGCCCTGGAGGTGAGAGTCTCACGTTACCTGCAAAGGGAAGCCAATTCAATGGAGAATGTGTGAGCCTATGCCTCAAGGTGATAGGTATATTGTGTGTGTGCGAAGTATGGTATGTCAAAAGAATTGTGATCTTTTTTCATGTTCAAAACAGGCCCCCGTTTTTCTAGCCCCTCGCCATCCTTAAAGACTTATTACACAACCAATAGTCTTAGATCCATATTTTGACCAAGTTATATGTAATGTGTCATTTGCATTTACACGATTGCACATTTTTCTTTCATTTCATTCTGTTTAGACCAGTGATGGTAGGAAATTGTAGAGGACACTGATTTTAATGCGCAACCAAAAACAAATGTAAATCGGGGGGAACTTATTTCTGTTGAATTGTGTCCCAATTGTGTGGTTGGGTATGAAAGCCAATAGGATTAGTTCCTATGCAGTTGTATTCAGATTTCTTGTCTTGTTTTTAGTTCTCTCTCTCTCTCTCTGTCAGTTTATTTTGCCTGTCAGACCTGCAATGGCATGCCCTCTCCCTCTCCCCTTTAAGAGGCTCATGTATTTAGTTACTTGCAGGGATGCCAGACAGCAGTCATAATCCTCCCAGTCTTTCCATAAGCCGCTCTTTTTTCAGTTTTTTAATTCAGAATTTACCGGAACAAACCCATGGAGAGGGAGACGCAAGCGCAGCCCTCATTAAGCCTCATCAGATACGGCGTATGCATCTATCCAGTAAGACTGTAGACTGAGCTGAGATCACTACGAATGTTGGGATTCAGTTGAAGAAATGAAAGACAACTACAGATTTAAGGTAGGAAATCACCACTTAAAAGAGGTCAAGAGTGTTTAAAGTAATTTGACATTTAACACGGACCACTGTGGTACTAACACGGACCACTGTGGTACATAAATTGCACAATTGCACTATTTTTCCATATGTGAGTGAATGATCATTTCCTGGCGACAAACTGCTTTTAGTTTACAACCAAAAAAAGATTGCATTCAAACAACCACAAAGTCATTGTTACCAGAGTTACTGCAAATCACACTTGTTTAGCCCTGTAATACACAGAGATCGCACACCGCACACCACCGCTTACCCCATGGAGTCCTATTTTAA
Source organism: Clupea harengus (assembly GCF_900700415.2). Lineage (NCBI taxonomy): Eukaryota > Metazoa > Chordata > Actinopteri > Clupeiformes > Clupeidae > Clupea > Clupea harengus. The sequence goes on along the minus strand of NC_045158.1, from coordinate 4,451,615 downwards.
ACCTGCCAGAAGTCCTTCTGAAAGGCAGATCTTTTGGGGACGAAGAGAGAGGAAGTAAGGGACAATGTATCATCGGGGAATGATTGACAGGCCACTGCCCCATTTGCGCCCTGATCTGTCAGTTCAGCCCCAGTGGACACGGGGTGCACTGGGGACCTGTCAGGGCCACAGTCACCCCGCAGGCAGGGGCTGGTCCTGCAAAGAGATAATGACACACTGGGTCAAAGGGCTGAGGCTTTTCCCTCAGACCCATCACTCCAGGCCCAACCCTCATAACAAATTCCGCACTGTTGGTGCTCTTCTTCACATCTCTAAATGGGTTCACCAGGAAGTTCTTGAACAACATAATCGGTGCTCTTGTTCTGCTAAATATATAGATTTCCTTTTGGATGTCAGACAGACATGACTGCAGAAACACGTCCATGGGGTGTTTTTGGTTGAACTGCTCCACCAAGGACAGTTCTAATTGTGACATTTTTAAGGTGGGGGGGGGGGGCTAATGTCTGAATACATCAGGCCTCTCAAATTGGTTGCCTCTGAGCTCTTTGGCCAAACACCAATAGATGAAAGTTGGCCAGCGGGATATTCACGAGCAGGTTCATTCATTCTTTCAATCATTGTCCTGTCTGTCTTTGTTCTGCCGGGCTCCCAATGGGTGCTGGCAGCACTGCTGCAGTCCTCTCTCAAACTCAGACCGATCGCTCTTTCTCCGTGTTTGCCTGTACATTAGTCCCTTAAATCAAGGCCTGAGAGACAACAGCCTGGAACAACAAGCTGATGATGTCACTTTCTGTTCCCACCAAGGACTGTAAATGAGGGAGTTGTCCCCTTCCTAACGCACCCCCCACCCCCCACATAAACACCCACCCATCCTACTCTTCACCTCCTGCGAGGTCACACACAGTAGAGACTGCGTCATATTCTGATTGACAGCGTGTTGCCTGCGTGGGGGGTAGAGGCAGCTAGGTGAAGGGTAGGTCATCTGTCAGCCATAACGCACCCCAGACTGAGACTGGAAGAATAATGAGGGGTCTGTTCCTTGATGTGAGGCAGTGACATCAAAGTGAGACCAGAATAAATCAAAGCGAGTTTAAGTGAATTGAGCAAATCTAACTCAGTATGTGGCCTCCGGGGAAGGGGGTGTGGACGACCTGACACAAGCAATCCTATCATTGTGCCAGGCACCGTACGGTCTGCGCCTAAAAAAGAGATGAGATTGAAGTGAAGGACATTTCAGGTTTAAAAGTTCAAAGCCAATTTTTCTTTAAACTGTTTTTTTTTTTTTGGTCAGTTTCTTTCCTAATTTCAAATGAACAGCACTAGATCAACAACCGATAAGGATGTTAACTGGGTTTGTGGTACTTCAGCCCGCTGAAGACAGGCGAGGTGATTCTACAGAACCTTCCTTGGCCATATGGCAGAAGTGATAACCACTGAACAGCAATGGCCTACTCAAACAGCCTCCATTAAGGTAGTTATAAAGCACACACCAAAGGCTCTCATAGACAGCTGTTGGTAGAGAAAATGGAGGGGGCAGATGCTAATGACACTAGTTCTATTACCGGGGATAAAGGCTCTTAAATATGAACTGATGTTGACACCTAAGGAGGTTAATGAATACAGGACATGAGGTTCACATTTTGAATATTCGCCTTATAGTTATTTTAAATGTGGATGCAAGGACAGTATAATCTAATACCCCTTTCACACTCGACCACGGTTAAACCTGCACTGATTTATAATATAAAAGGATCGACCCGTGTTATTCAACTCGGCTTATCAGACTACCTCTCAGCCTGGGTTGGAAAGGGGTCAGGCACGGGTTAATTTTGGTATTAATGGCTTCACCCGAGTTGCTTGGTCTGAATTGACTAAACACGGATTAAACCTTGAGTTGCACCTTGGATTAAACCTCTGACTGCATGCTTGCTCTTGGGGGTTCATGCCTTGGGCTCTGTAAAGCACATTGAGACAATGTGAATGGTTGATTATGCTATAAAATTTAATTGAATAGAATTGATAACCAATCTTAACCAACCATGGTCATTGGTCAGAAAGGGGTGTACTGTTAGGGTGTACTAAGCACTAATCGATCATTATCCAATATTATTCTGCCAATGCCTACGGATGGATTTTCACACAGGAAATTTAAATGGATTCCAACCACCTTCAGCCGCTTTCCCTCAACTCCTATAATGCAAGTCAGTTGAGTTGACTCAAGCAGTAAAAGCTCAATCTTGATAGGGAACACACATTTTGTCATTTGGCTGAAAGCCGCCTGTTGCTATGGAGGAGCACTCCAAGTGATGCATCAGCTGGTGGCAATAGGCCAGACAAGACTGTGGGTTAGCGCAAATCAGAGGGTGTCTGATTGATGGTACTGAAGTGCTTGCTAGCACAGCCATTCACCAGCCATAAATAACATGCTAACAGCTAGCTACAGCTCAGCACAAACACGCCTAGGCGTTGCTTATTTTGTCTGCAATGCATTATCATATTTAATCACCTCCTGTAACCCATGTTTAATGGGAGGGGGGAATCGTAATGTCCTGCCCATGTACTCCTGTAAACATGATTTATATCGTAAACTCAAAAAGAGGAGAGATATTTATGAGGTTGTTTATGAAGTTCTTTCAAACTGAAAAAGATTTAAGGAGTTGTTTTCAGTCGCATTTTATTTAATGTAATCCTTTTATGGTGACAAGCATTCTTGGCATCTTCCTTGAACCACCACTTGAAATGCATGGCATCCTTGTTTGTTTATACACACACACACACACACACTCACACACACACACTCACTCACACTCACTCACTCACTGGCAAAACACAGTCATACCTAATATGGCAGGCTACGACTGTTATAGTGCGCTGGGTTCTTAGAGGCCCATGTTCCCAGCACTGTTGTGTATTAAGACATTATAGATGTAGCTGAACAATTTAACCATGTTTTGTGTTCATAGGGCACTTTAAAAACAAATAACTAACAATGACAAAACCAATGTGACAATGACAAAGTGATGTCAGGACACTGTGCCTTTAAAGCAGAGAACAGTTTTGGTCTTACATTGATGTACCTTCTCAATTGTTCCTGATGGCAAAATGGGAGTCATCAGGTGTAAGGAAGAGCAAAAGCAAAATGGACACAGACAACAAGCAAAAAAAAACTGGCCAGGTCAAAGTTCATACAATACATCATCATTTCATGTAAAAACTGATGTCCCACCCCCCTATTGAGAACTCTTTTCTTTTTTTTTTTTTTTTAACGAAACATATCATTGTTGTTCCAAACAAAACAAATGTAGGAATAGAAATATGAGTACGCTGTAAATATATATTCATATTTATAAATTTCTAGCTGTATTTACAAATGAACCATCTTTCTAGCTCAATTTGGCCCTCAAGCCAACACTATAGCCTGGTAATTTTCATCCATTCAATTTTGGTGAGAGACGTCAGTCATCCATTAGCAACGCAAACCCAGAGAGGAAGGGTTCTTCATGATCCCTTTCTCTGCCAGTTGACATTTTCTATCCACCTCCATCCTGTGGGATGTTCCGAATGACGGGAGAGACCAACTGTAAAGTAAGCGAGTGAATGTGGTCCCCCCCCCCCCCAAAAAAAATAAACCCCCAACACCACACCTACTGGCTCCGTTCACTCTTAGTGTCTTAGAGAAGCACTTCCTCCTGGAGTGCAAAGGTATAAACACCAACCAGTCAGGTGGATCTGTACCAACAGCACTTCTGTTTATAATGTTTACAGCACACTTGCTTACGGACATCCCCAATTTGAGCTTTATCTCCGGAGTCCACTGAAGTCCAGCTCAGGGGTGAACAGAGAAGAGTTTGCAAGGTGTGTTTAGGAGTGCGTGTGTGTGAAGGAGTGTGTGTGTGTAGGAGTTTGTGTGTGTGTGTGTGTGTGTGTGTGTGATTAGTTTGTTGAGCATGAGTGTGGGTATCTGCAGAGACAAAAAGACGACGACTTGCAGCATCAGCGCTTCTTGAATGCCACCCTGCTCGGGTGAGGGGGAAACTTTGGCAGGCAGGGCTCGTCCACGCCGGCATCATGGGAGAACACGGAGTCCTCCCCCGAGGAGCAGGTGGAGCTGCGCGTGTCGGGGTAGTTGGGGGAGTATTGGTCCAGAGACATAGAGAGATCCAGATACTCCTGAGAAAGACACAACAAGTCTGGTTTACACAGAGCTCACGCAGAACATCTGTAGTGCTTTAGTTGACCCAAATAAATATACGGACATTTCTTTCAGTTCAGCTAATGCTTGATTGTTTAGTCACTTAAGTCAGAAACTCCAGATAAAGAGACAAAAACATTCTTTATGTTTTTGTGCCAACATGTCAGATGGGATAAGTGCATTTTCCCTGGAGCTGAACAATTATGTTCTCATTGGAGGTTTGAAGCATAATGTGACCGTTATGCCTTGCAGTATTATCACTGTCAAAGTTACATTGTATTCTTCATGAGCTTTGCTCCATCTCGAAAATCACATGTTCGACATATTTGTGCAGAGACTGACCTGGTTGGAGGTCATGGAAAGCGTACGGTCAAGGTCCTCCACCAACTGTTTGAATGTTGGTCTCTGAGAAGGAACTGCATGCCAGCAATCCCTCATCATCATATACCTGACATCAAGAATGAGACAATGTTAGGCTGAGAGGAAAGGACTACAAGTCAGCAAGGAGAGGAAATTATACTAGACTACTTCTCTGTAATATACTATAGTGCAGATTTCTAAAAGCTGATCAAAGGAGCATTGTTAAAACAGGACTATTCAAAACACTATTCTTGAATATCAAGAAAGTCATAACACTGACAAACAATTTCATTAAGATACAGAGTAACCAAAAACAGATGTTGTGCATATTTCGATAAAACACTATCTTAACGGCATATAATAGCGGCATGTGCGTGTTGTCGGCTACGCTCGCGTTGTCAACCTATATAAATAGACTTAGCATATCGATTGTTTAACTGACTGGACGCTAACCACAGACGCAGCTACGATAAATTAGATTGAGCCTTACATCTCATGGGTGCAGGTTGTGGGCTTGTCCATGCGATGTCCTTCCTTAAGCAGCTTGAAGAGTTCCTCAACGGGGACACCAGGGTATGGGGAGCCCCCTAAAGTAAAGGTCTCCCAGAGGAGCACCCCAAAAGACCACCTGGAAAACACCATACCAGTTCAGTCTTAATTAAATGATTCAAAAACAGGCTCAACAGACAGTTTGACTCATTGGACTAATTTCAAATGATAAAATACTGTGAAAAGGTGAAGTCCCTCCCCCTTCTCACTTTGTTCCCCGGCACCTGTGGACGGGTCCAATTGGGACTGATTGGGCTAAATTAGCCCCTGGTGATGCCACTCTTAAAAGGCGCACTCATTGTTGTTCGAGAGACAGACTGAACAGGCTGCAAGAAGCTGAGACAAGGTCCTAGACGAAACCTGTGTGACACAGTTGGACCTTGTCTGTTTTAATAGCTTTAGTTTTGTTCAGGGTATGTTTCTTTGTTTTGGGGTTGGGATTACCCTGTTGTATGTGCTTATGATTTTGGGGTTCAAGGCCCTTGGTTTTTTGTATATATGTTGTGGGGTTTGAGTTGTAAATAAATATACAGCTGTATTTTTATGAGAAAGCCACTGTCTCTGCGCTGTGTGTTCTCCTGACTACCTGCAACCACGATCCCGAAGCCTACATCCCACATCGTGAGATGGCCGGCTTGAGCGGTCTTTCACAAATACACTCAATGAAATCACAAGATACTCACACATCACTCTGGTGCGTGTATATCCTGTCAAATAGAGCCTCAGGAGCCATCCACTTCACTGGCAAACGACCCTATGGGAAGAATACTCCACTTTAGACCAAATAATGAAACCCGAGAGGTGATGTCTGAGGAAGAAAGCCTTCTCAAGCACGGGCTATGAAAGTCCGTCCTGTCCTACTTACATTGGTGGTCTTCTTGTAATAATCAATGTGGTGGATATCTCGCGCCAATCCGAAGTCTGCTATTTTCATCACATTGTCCTCGGTCACCAGAACATTGCGAGCAGCCAGGTCCCTGTGTATGCACTGCAAGGGACAGACAGGGGACACAAGTTAGTGTTGACAAAGCATTGTGACCCATCTGTTCAACCCACCTCTAAATCCATACCTAAACAACAGACATAGCTGCTCTTGAGAGCCTATTAATACACGTAGGCCTCAAGAGATAAAGGTTCAGATATTCACATGAAAGGCCACATAAAATATAATTACTGAATGTTACCTTTTTAGATGACAGATACTCCATCCCTCTTGCCACTTGATACGCGCAGGATACTAGATCTTTGATGGACATGTTCTCAATTGGCACCTGATCTGGATTGTAGCAGTACTCCATACCAGGAGGGCGGCGAGCTCTTAGGTACTCCCTCAGGTTGCCCTTGGAGGCAAACTCCACAATGACATAGAGCGGACCTGGAAAGGTCACATCCAGCACAGGCTTACATCTTCTACCCAGTAGTGCATTCCAGTAAATAATGTTGACAGGGATACATTTATTTCAGGGAACATAGAACCATGAATCATTTCTTTAAACAAAACAAATTCTAGTATAAGCACTACATATACACAAGTACTACAGACGTCAAAAATATGACTGATTGGCAGGATCTCAATTGTACTTGTCTCTCCAAAGATGGAAAGAAATACGACTGCTTTGGCCAAGGGACTTTGGCATGTTCCAGTTGCATAATGGCTTGGCCAAACAGGTGGAAGAGTGTGGAGCCCCAGGTCATGTTTTCTGTATTAGTCTGGCATAAGGAACATGGCTGGGGTGGGATGCTGCTCCGGGGTAATGGTCTTGCTCTGAGGAGAGCCTTGCGCCGCTGCCAAGGCTTGTCAGGGAAGATTTGAGTGATATGGCAGATCTGGCAGCAGAGGCCATATCCAGCAGAGAGCTCAGGAAGCTGGTGTCGGAAGCTCTTACTGCTCCCATTGTATACACTTGGCCCTGGTCACCTGAACCTGCTGATCCCCCCCCCCCCTGTCCACCATCTTAACTCTCGGACCATGCAACTGTCTTTGGAGAGGGAAATCTCTTTTTTTCCATTTGTCTTAACTTGCCATTTGAAACATAATTTTAGTTTTTTCTCTCTCTTTGGGCAGTATCCCATGTTCTCCACTCATTCGTCGTTCTTCATTTCTATCAATAACTCACCTTCTTGTGTGCAGGCTCCAAGCAGGTTGATGATGTTCTTGTGTTTGCCAATAATCTTCATCATCTCCATCTCTGAGATCAGGTCTGACAGGTCTTTTTCTGTGGCATCAGCTGTAGGAGAAAGACAATGTTGCTGACTTTAGACAAGTGACACAAAGTACTGCCATGAGGTACTTCTGTAGATTGCATTAATGAATCAGGGTAGAATTAAGGTTTGAGAAAGGTAAGTAAAGCTACTTTAGGTTTGAGTGAAGGTACATTAATTGAATAAGCTGGAGTATAGCTTGTGCTAGAAAAAGTGCCTCCTCGTCCTTTTCCTGGACAGTGCATCTCCAGTTTTATGGGGACTGTCATACATTTTAAATCAGGGCTTCTCGTTCATTTGTACTCGGGTCCGTCTTATGTGTGGTGGCCTGTTGCCAGGAATAGACGCTTCAGGAGCCCAGCTGCCCCGAGTGGAGTCTCCCAGTGGGACCAAATGCTACAAATCCCAAAATGTGATCCACTGGGAGACTGGAGGTTTGCCATTACCACTACAGTTTAAAGACTTTAAATGACTGATGATGTTGTTTTTAACACGAGCCAGAGAGTAATAATGGTTCATTATTATTTCTCAAGCAGCCTTTCTTGCTAGTGCCATTTTTATGCCACTGTGCCAAACTTACATTTCAGCATCTTGACGGCCACTTTGGTGACACGGTTTGGCTTGTCTTTATCCATTCCCATGACCTCACCCATCATCACTTGCCCAAAGCATCCTTCACCAAGTGGCTTCCCGAGAACTACCCTGTACAAAAGCATACGCAAAAGAAAAGGCAGAAACATTAGAAGGGGGCACCAAAATGGATTAACAACGAAGAAAAACACAACTGAGAGGCAGCGGTCAGGTCACACGAGGCCTCATGGCAGAAAAAAATCCCAAGGCGGCAAGACTTTTAGCGTAGCTATGTCAGTTATCGGACAGTGTCAAACATCGGCCATTCTGTTAAACAATCAAAATGCTAAATTTAATAATGGATTAACAATCT